>NC_060189.1:6323954-6435206 GCF_021184085.1 Oncorhynchus gorbuscha
TCTATTCAATCTAAGCCTGTAAGGAAGTGCTCTCGTCTATTCAATCTATGCCTGTAAGGAAGTGCTCTCGTCTATTCAATCTAAGCCTGTAAGGAAGTGCTCTCGTCTATTCAATCTAAGCCTGTAAGGAAGTGCTCTCGTCTATTCAATCTAAGCCTGTAAGGAAGTGCTCTCGTCTGTTCAATCTGTAGCCTGTAAAGAAGTGCATGGCGCTATTCAATCTAAGCCTGTAAGGTAGTGGGTTCGATCAATCTAAGCCTGTAAGAAGTGCACACATGACTGTAAGTCAATCTAAGCCTGGATAAGCGTCTGCTAAATGGCATATATTATTATTATTATATTATTCAATCTAAGCCTGTAAGTGTGCTATCAGTGTCACGTTCTGACCTTAATTCCTTTGTTTTGTCTTTGTTTTAGTATGGTCAGGGCGTGAGTTGGGGTGGGCAGTCTTTGTTCTTTTTTCTATAATTTGGGATTTCTGTGTTTGGCCCGGTATGGTTCTCAGAGGCAGCTGTCAATCGTTGTCCCTGATTGAGAACCATACTTAGGTAGCCTGTTTTCACCTTTGAGTTGTGATTCTTTTCTGTTCTGTGTTTTGCTGCACCGTTCAGGACTTTTCGTTTTTGTCGTTTTATTGTTTTTGTTCAAGTGTTCAGTATTCGTATTAAATACAATATGGGGACCAACCACACAGTAAACAAATTAACAGATTTTTCAGCATGCTTTTAGGGAATTTCAACATGTACGGCACACAAATGACTGATGATTTGCTGAAAGAAATTGATAATAAAAAGATGACTGTGGAAGCTGTTTTGTTTGACTTCAGTGCAGCAGTTGATCATAATCTGCTGCTGGAAAAACATATGTGTTTTGGTTTTACACCTCCTGCTATGTCGAGGATCGAGAATTACCTGTCTAACAGAACGGATGGTGTTCTTTAATGGAAGCCTCTCCAACATAATCCAGGTAGAGTCAGGCATTCTCCAGGACAGCTGTCTAGGCCCCTTACTTTTTTCAATTTTTTACTAATTACCTGCCACTGGCTCTAAAATAAAAGCCTGTGTGTCTAAGTATGCTGGTAAGTGTGTGGTGGTTTAGTGTGGTCTCAGTCAAATGATCCATAGCCTATAGGCTACGAAGTACATGTGCGGAGAAGCACAATCAATCAATTAATCAAATGTATTATTTACATCAGCCGAAGTCACTTATACAGCTTATACAGAAACCCAGCCTAAAACCCCAAACAGCAAGCAATGCCGATGTAGAAACACGGTGGCTAGGAAAAACTCCCTAGAAAGGCCAACACCTAGGAAGAAACCTAGAAAGGAACCAGGCTCTGAGGGGTGGCCAGTCCTCTTCTGGCTGTGCTGGGTGGAGATTATAACAGTACATGACCAAGATGTTCAAACGTTCATAGATGACCAGCATAGTCAAATAATAATAATCACAGTGGTTGTCGAGGGTGCAACTGGTCAGCACCTCCGGAGTAAATGTGAGTTGGCTAGAGACAGCAGGTGCGGTAGAGAGAGAGTTGAAAACAGGAGATCGGGGACAAGGTAGCACGTCCAGTGAACAGGTCAGGGTTCCATAGCCACAAGCAGAACAGTTAAAACTGGAGCAGCAACACGACCAGGTGGACTGGGGACAGTAAGGAGTCATCATGCCAGGTAGCCCTGAGGCGTGGTCCCAGGGCTCAGGTCCTCCGGGAGGGGAGCAAGAGAGAGAGAATTAGAGGGAGCACACTTAAATTCACACAGGACACAAGATATAACATATCTAACAGACTGACCCTAGCCCTCTGACACACAAACTATTGCAGCATAAATACTGGAGGCTGAGACAGTAGGGGTCGGGAGACACTGTGGCCCCATCCGACGATACCCCCGGACAGAGCCAACCTGGCAGGATATAACCCCACCCACTTTGCCATAGCACAGCCCACACACCGCCACCATTAGGGGGATATCTTCAAACCACCAACTTACTACACTGAACAAGACTGAGTATACCCCACGAAGATCTCCCCCACAGCACAAACCCGAAGTAGGCACCAACCCAGACAGGAAAATCACGTCAGTTATTCAACCCATTCAAGTGACGCACCCCTTCTAGGGACGGCATGGTAGAGCACCAGTAAGCCAGTGACTCAGCCCCTGTAATATGGTTAGAGGCAGAGAATCCCAGTGGAGAGAGTGGAACCAGCCAGGCAGAGACAGCAAGGGAAGTTTGTCGCTCTAGTGCCTTTCCGTTCACCTTCACACCCCTGGGCCAGACTACACTCAATCATAGGGCCTACTGAAGAGATGATTTTCAATAAAGACTTCAATAAAGACAATAAAGAGTCTGCGTCTCTCACATGGGTAGGCAGACCATTCCATAGAAACGGAGCTCTATAGGAGAAGGCCCTGCCTCCAGCTGTTTGCTTAAAAATTCTAGGGACTGTAAGGAGGCCTGCGTCTTGTGACCGTAGCGTACGTGTAGGTATGTACGTCAGGACCAAATTGGAAAGATAGGTGGGAGCAAGCCCATGTAATGCTTTGTAGGTTAGCAGTAAAACCTTAATCAGCCCTAGCCTTAACAGGAAGCCAGGCTAGCACTGGAGTAATAGGATCACATTGTTTGGTTCTAGTCAAGATTCTAGCAGCCGTGTTAAGTGATTTATCCGGGTAGCCAGAAAGTGGAACATTGCAGAAGTCTAATCTAGAAATACAAAAGCATGGATTAGATTTTCTGCATCATTTTTGGGCAGAAAGTTTAAGATATTTTCAATGTTACGTAGATGGCAAAAAGCTGTCCTTGAAATAGTCTTGATATGTTTGTCAAAAGAGAGATCAGGGTCCAGAGTAACGCAAAGGTCCTTCAGTTTTATTTGAGACGACTGTACAACCATCAAGATTAATTGTCAGATCCAACAGAAGATCTCTTTGTTTCTTGGGACCTAGAACTAGCATCTCTGTTTTGTCCGAGTTTAAAAGCCGCCATCCACTTCCTTATGTCTGAAACACAGGCTTCAGGAAGGGCAATTTTGGGGCTTCACCATGTTTCATCGAAATGTACAGCTGTGTATCGTCCGCATAGCAGTGAACGTTAACATTATGTTTCTGAATGACATCACCATGAGGTAAAATATATAGTGAAAACAATAGTGGTCCTAAAACGGAACCTTGAGGAACACTGAAATTGACAGTTGATTTGTCAGAGGACAAACCATTCACAGAGACAAAGTTACATTTCTAATATAGCTGCCGGGAAATAAATAAATAAAAATAGGCTGCATTACACTACATTGGATATTCCAACCTTGAGGCCTGGCCTGGCCTGCTCTGCTCTTGCTAATCAAAAACCGTGTGTGCTGCCTAACCACAGGCTGTGCTGTTTAGTGCTACGGTGGCAGTTCAGGAGGTTCAGTTCAGGAGGAAAGTCAAAGGTTTATTGTGAAAATAATTTTGGATTCGGCCTTGAGCGTGGACTAGCTTAGAGCCTATGTTCTGTTCAGTTGGAGAAGGAGAGCGTGAAGATGAGAAGGAGGACCGGAGGTCAACTTTGATCGCTTGCTACTACTCTAATTGATTTAAAAAAAAAATCAATATGTTTCTTTCCCATGATATATTTATCAGAGTTATTGACCTCACAATAATTCAGATTGAGTCATTTACATTGTGGTGCTGAAAGTAAAAATTCAAGTAGGCATATCTCATTTCAACAATCTTCATTTTAATTTGACTTTACCAACAACAAGAGGGGCTTTGTGTTGGAGCCTATTTTTTCCTGTTTAAGAAATAAGAGGTAGCTCCTCTTTGACAAATGAAATTAGGCTACAGGCTGCTATATCCATAGATTTTGTCGGTCAATTCCTCCACCCACCATGCACTCTTTAAATAGCCTAACTCCATGTTAATTATGGCCTGTTAAGGTAGAACCAAAACTCAAATTGAGGGGGTATGAGAGGGTATGCCATAGGCCTACCTTTTGTTAAAGGAAATGTCAAATATCACAGGCCTACCCTAAGTTAGCTTAAGATTTTGAAGAAAATAAAATGGATCTGATTATATAAAGTGATCTATAACAGCGCTTTGGTCCTTAATGCTTTATGCTAGAAACAAACAGCAAAATATCCTGGAAAAACGTGACTGATGCATTATGGGAATATCATTGTTTTATTTCCTTGATATTCAGAGGTGGAACTACAACCTTCTATAGACAAGGAGACAAAAATTGACTTTGTTTGGGAAGTAATCTAATTCTGTCACTATCAATTGATTAAGCTATTCACTTTCTGTGCAATAGAAGGTGTTTAAACCCAAACAGCTTTCAGGGAAACATGTGGGTTAAGCCACAGAAGAAGAATAGCCAACATTTAAAGACTGCATTTTTCTGCATCGGTAGGCCTACTCTGTCTGGGGTGGAAAGATAGGCCTAACTTTTGAAGGTACCATACTCATATTCCTAATGATGTCTCAGATTTTATTATATCCCAACAGGGACAGTTTCATTGCAAACAAGACACACCGATTTGGCATTAGAGAAATATGATAAGATGAACACATAGGCCTATCTCTCTGTCTACTCTTAGCATGTAATTTCAGTCATTTGTGTGGTATTAAAAAACAATTCCGTTTATAAAAAGGCAACTTTTTCTCCGACCAGCAAATACAATGATAGATTCATACAATGCTTTCACTATAGAGGAGCTCTTTCTACCTCTACTCTTGTCCACGGTGGTCTGCAAACTCACAATCTTCTGGCCCCAGCCCTGTGCGCTATCAAAATTCCTGCGTTGACATGTAATTCTGACAGGACGAAGAACAGTATCTAAAACTGCATATCCCAAGCTCTGGTCTGTCCAAGAAGTGAGGATAAACGATATGCATGTTCTCTGCTATCCTCTTTGTTGTAATTATTATTTTGGCTATAGGGGAGGGGTACTTGGGTTTTCTCAAGCGTTCATGGAGGTTTAGGTCAAATATATTTTCCCTGTAAGCCGTATTATAAATTACATTCACTCCCTTAGTCCTAATTTTTCAAAAACTAAAAGCATTGTATTTGGGACAAATCAATCACTAAACCCTAAACCTCAACTAAATATTTATGAATGGTCACGAAATTAAGTAAATTGAGGAGACTAAAATGCTTGGAGTAACCCTGGATTTAAAATTGTCCAGGTCAAAACATATAGCTAAGACAGCAGGTAGCCAAGTGGTTAGCGCATTGGGCCAGTAACTGAAAGGTTGCTGGATCGAATCCCTGAGCTGACGAGGTCAAATCGTTCTGCCCCTGAGCAAGGCAGTTAACCACACTGTGGATGTTGATTAAGGCAGCACCCCACACCTCTCTGATTCAGAGGAGTTGGGTTAAATGCAGAAGACACATTTCAGTTGAAGGCATTCAGTTGAACAACTAGGACTAGGTATCATCCTTCCCCTAAGATGGTGGAGAGGTCTGTCCATGATAAAGCGCTGCTCTGCCTTCTTAATAAGGCAGGTCCTACAGGCCCTAACTTTGTCTTACCTGGACTACTGTCCAGACGTGTGGTCAAGTGCTACAAAGAGGGATTTAGGAAAATTACAATTGGCCCAGGACAGAGCAGCAGGGCTGGCCCATAAATGTACAACAATAATATTATATGCATGTAGAGGACAGATTGACATCATCACTACTTGTTTTTGAGAGAGGTATTGACATGCTGAATGCATTGAGCTGTCTGTTTAAACTACTAGCACACAGCTCAGACACTCATGCATATACACCACAAGACATGCCACAAGAGGTCTCTTCACAGTCCCCAAGTCCAGAACAGATTATGGGAGGCACACAGTGCTACATAGAACCTTGACTACATGGAACTCTATTCCACAGTACTACATAGAGCCATGACTACATGGAACTCTATTCCACAGTACTACATAGAGCCATGACTACATACATATTTTCCACCAAAATTTGCAAATAAATTCATAAAGAATCCTACAATGTGATTTTCAGGATTTTTCTTTCTCATTTTGTCTGTCATAGTTGAAGTGTACCTATGATGAAAATTACAGGCCTCTCTCATCTTTTTAAGTGGGAGAACTTGCACAATTGGTGGCTGACTAAATACTTTTTTGCCCCACTGTATGTGGTAGTAGAGTAGTGGCCTGAGGGTACACACTTAATGTGTTGTGAAATCTGTTGTGTAATGTTTTTTTTCAGTGCTTTCAGAAAGTATTCACACCCCTTGAACTATTCCACATTTTATTGTGTTACAGCCTGAATTGAAAATGTATTACATTGATTTCTCTCACCCATCTGCACACAATACCTCATAATGGCAAAGTGATCATGTTTTTACGTATTTCTTCAAATGTATTTCAAATGAAATATAGAAAAATCTCATTTACAAAGTATTCACACCCCTGAGTCAATGCTTTGTAGAAGTACCTTTGGCAGCGATTACAGCTGAAAGTCTTTCTGGGTAAGTCTAAGATCTATCCACACATAGATTGTACAATATTTACCCATTATTCTTTTCAAAATTCTTCAAGCTCTGTCAAATTGGTTGTTGATCAATACTAGACAACCATGTGCAGGTATTGCCATAGATTTTCAAGCAAATTTAAGTCAAAACTGTAACTCGGCAAATCAGGAACATTCACTGTCTTCTTGGTAAGCAACTCCAGTGTAGATTTTGCCTTGTGTTTTAGGTTATTGCCCTGCTGAAAGAAAAATTAATTTCCTAGTGCCTGGTGTAAAGCAGACTGGACCAGGTTTTCCTCTAGCAACCTGAATGCCTGAATGCTTGGCTCCATTCAGTATTTTTTTTTATCCTGAAAAACTCCCCAGTCCTTAATGATTACAAGCATACCTATAACATGATGCAGCCACCACTGTGCTTGTGTCACACCCTGACCTTAGAGATCCTTGTTATTCTCTATGTTTGGTTAGGTCAGGGTGTGATTTGGGTGGGCATTCTATGTTCTCTATTTCTTTGTGTTTGGCCGAGTGTGGTTCCCCCAAAAAAAGGGCTGTCTAAGTATGATCCCCAATCAGAGACAATGAAAGACATTACATTTACATTTACATTTAAGTCATTTAGCAGACGCTCTTATCCAGAGCGACTTACAAATTGGTGCATTCACCTTATGACATCCAGTGGGACAGTCACTTAACAATAGTGCATCTAAAACTTGGGGGGGGGGTGAGAGGGATTACTTATCCTATCCTAGGTATTCCTTAAAGAGGTGGGGTTTCAGGTGTCTCCGGAAGGTGGTGATTGACTCCGCTGTCCTGGCGTCGTGAGGGAGTTTGTTCCACCATTGGGGGGGCCAGGGCAGCGAACAGTTTTGACTGGGCTGAGCGGGAGCTGTACTTCCTCAGTGGTAGGGAGGCGAGCAGGCCAGAGGTGGATGAACGCAGTGCCCTTGTTTGGGTGTAGGGCCTGATCAGAGCCTGGAGGTACTGAGGTGCCATTCCCCTCACAGCTCCGTAGGCAAGCACCATGGTCTTGTAGCGGATGCGAGCTTCAACTGGAAGCCAGTGGAGAGAACGGAGGAGCGGGGTGACGTGAGAGAACTTGGGAAGGTTGAACACCAGACGGGCTGCGGCGTTCTGGATGAGTTGAAGGGGTTTAATGGCACAGGCAGGGAGCCCAGCCAACAGCGAGTTGCAGTAATCCAGACGGGAGATGACAAGTGCCTGGATTAGGACCTGCGCCGCTTCCTGTGTGAGGCAGGGTCGTACTCTGCGGATGTTGTAGAGCATGAACCTACAGGAACGGGCCACCGCCTTGATGTTGGTTGAGAACGACAGGGTGTTGTCCAGGATCACGCCAAGGTTCTTGGCGCTCTGGGAGGAGGACACAATGGAGTTGTCAACCGTGATGGCGAGATCATGGAACGGGCAGTCCTTCCCCGGGAGGAAGAGCAGCTCCGTCTTGCCGAGGTTCAGCTTGAGGTGGTGATCCGTCATCCACACTGATATGTCTGCCAGACATGCAGAGATGCGATTCGCCACCTGGTCATCAGAAGGGGAAAAGGAGAAGATTAATTGTGTGTCGTCTGCATAGCAATGATAAGAGAGACCATGTGAGGTTATGACAGAGCCAAGTGACTTGGTGTATAGCGAGAATAGGAGAGGGCCAAGAACAGAGCCCTGGGGGACACCAGTGGTGAGAGCGCGTGGTGAGGAGACAGATTCTCGCCACGCCACCTGGTAGGAGCGACCTGTCAGGTAGGACGCAATCCAAGCGTGGGCCGCGCCGGAGATGCCCAACTCGGAGAGGGTGGAGAGGAGGATCTGATGGTTCACAGTATCGAAGGCAGCCGACAGATCTAGAAGGATGAGAGCAGAGGAGAGAGAGTTAGCTTTAGCAGTGCGGAGCGCCTCCGTGATACAGAGGAGAGCAGTCTCAGTTGAATGACTAGTCTTGAAACCTGACTGATTTGGATCAAGAAGGTCATTCAGAGAGAGATAGCGGGAGAGCTAGCCAAGGACGGCACGTTCAAGAGTTTTGGAGAGAAAAGAAAGAAGGGATACTGGTCTGTAATTGTTGACATCGGAGGGATCGAGTGTAGGTTTTTTCAGAAGGGGTGCAACTCTCGCTCTCTTGAAGATGGAAGGGACGTAGCCAGCGGTCAGGGATGAGTTGATGAGCGAGGTGAGGTAAGGGAGAAGGTCTCCGGAAATGGTCTGGAGAAGAGAGGAGGGGATAGGGTCAAGCGGGCAGGTTGTTGGGCGGCCGGCCGTCACAAGACGCGAGATTTCATCTGGAGAGAGAGGGGAGAAAGAGGTCAGAGCACAGGGTAGGGCAGTGTGAGCAGAACCAGCGGTGTCGTTTGACTTAGCAAACGAGGATCGGATGTCGTCGACCTTCTTTTCAAAATGGTTGACGAAGTCATCTGCAGAGAGGGAGGAGGGGGAGGGGGCGGAGGATTCAGGAGGGAGGAGAAGGTGGCAAAGAGCTTCCTAGGGTTAGAGGCAGATGCTTGGAATTTAGCGTGGTAGAAAGTGGCTTTAGCAGCAGAGACAGAGGAGGAAAATGTAGAGAGGAGGGAGTGAAAGGATGCCAGGTCCGCAGGGAGGCGAGTTTTCCTCCATTTCCGCTCGGCTGCCCGGAGCCCTGTTCTGTGAGCTCGCAATGAGTCATCGAGCCACGGAGCGGGAGGACCGAGCTGGCCTGGAGGATAGGGGACATAGAGAGTCAAGGGATGCAGAGAGGGAGGAGAGGAGGGTTGAGGAGGCAGAATCAGGAGATAGGTGGGAGAAGGTTTGAGCGGAGGGAAGAGATGATAGGATGGAAGAGGAGAGAGTAGCTGCCTCTGATTGGGGATCATACATAGGCAGCCCTTTTTCCCTCCTTCAGTGTGGTATCTTGTCTTTGAGTGCATGTAGTTTGCACGACGAAGCTTTTTGTTCGTTGTATTGTTTATTGTTTTTTCTTGGTGGAACATTTAGATAAAATAATGTACGCCTACCACGCTGCACCTTGGTCTCCTTCCGACGACAAACGTTACATCTTGAACATATGGATGGTGGAACTCAGTAATGTGTTGTTTTGGATTTGCCCCAAACATAACACTTTGTATTCAGGACAAAAAAGTGCATTTCTTTGCCACATGATTTGCAGTATTACTTTAGTACCCTCTTAGAATATTTGCATTCTGTACAGGCTTCCTTCTTTTCACTTTGTCAATTAGGTTAGTATTGTGGAGTAACTACAAGGTTGTTGATCCATCCTCAGTTTTCCTCTATCACAGCCATTAAACACAAACTGTGTCAATGTCACAATTGTATGTGTGGGGTACAGCAATGAGGTAGTCATTCAAAAATCATGTTAAACACTATTATTGCACAGAGTGAGTCCATGTAACTTATTATGTGACTTGTTAAGCAATTTTTACTCCTGAACTTGTTCAGGATTCCCATAACAAAGGGGTTCAATACTTATTGATTCAAGACAATTCAGCTTTTCATTTTTAATGAATGTGTAAAAATGTAACAGTGACACAAAATCTCAATTGAATCCATTTCAAATTATGGCTGTAACACAACCTAAATGTGGAAAAAGTGAAGAACTGATTACTTTCTGAAGGCTCTGTAATTGCCTTCATTTTGCTGGACCCCAGGGAGAGTAGCTGCTGCCTTGGCAGGAACTAACAGGGATCCATAATAAACCCCAGGAAGAGTAGCTGCTGCCTTGGCAGGAACTAACGGGGATCCATAATAAACCCCAGGAAGAGTAGCTGCTGCCTTGGCAGGAACTAACAGGGATCCATAATAAATACAAATAGTGGGACTTTTACACTACTAAGGACATAGGGGGACAAGTTAAATCTCCAAAATGATCAAGCATTTTGTCCACATTATCCTGAGGTGTTTACAGCTGACACAGTGAGCTTAGTCTGAACATTATCCTGCTTTAAATCAACTTTAAATAAACATTAGTGAGGACAAACATAACTGGACTGTTTGTCCCTCACAGTTTTACTCATTTTGTATGGAGCTAGGTGTTGGTGTTTTCACATCAAACTTGGACAGGGTCATACTATTTGTTTATTCATTGTATTATGTAGAGTAGAACCACAGTGCTAACTGCATGTCGTATTATCCCAATCCCTACTGTGGAAAGTCTCCAATTAGCTATGTGTAGTCTCTATTTACCATGTTACAGCAACCTCTCACACAACGTGGCTGAGTAAATCTGCCCTCATGCAGGTTTCTTTTCATGGCAACTCAATTTCAGGCTGGAGAATCTATTTTTTTTATATATATTTTTTACATCAAGACACTCAGGGGCTGTTGAGTCCCACTGCTCACTGTAGTAAATGATTGAAAACAGCAGGCTCCCACCAGCCTCATGAGATGGGGGGGAACAAGCAGTACCTGAAACTCACGATCAAAAGTGTCACTAAGGAGCATCCTGGTGTCTTTAGACTGGTCACTAAGGGGCATCCTGGTGTCTTTAGACTGGTCACTAAGGAGCATCCTGGTGTCTTTAGACTGGTCACTAAGGAGCATCCTGGTTTCTTTAGACTGGTCACTAAGGGGCATCCTGGTGTCTTTAGACTGGTCACTAAGGAGCATCCTGGTGTCTTTAGACTGGTCACTAAGGAGCATCCTGGTGTCTTTAGACTGGTCACTAAGGAGCATCCTGGTGTCTTTAGACTGGTCACTAAGGAGCATCCTGGTGTCTTTAGACTGGTCACTAAGGGGCATCCTGGTGTCTTTAGACTGGTCACTAAGGAGCATCCTGGTGTCTTTAGACTGGTCACTAAGGGGCATCCTGGTGTCTTTAGACTGGTCACTAAGGAGCATCCTGGTGTCTTTAGACTGGTCACTAAGGAGCATCCTGGTGTCTTTAGACTGGTCACTAAGGAGCATCCTGGTGTCTTTAGACTGGTCACTAAGGAGCATCCTGGTGTCTTTAGACTGGTCACTAAGGAGCATCCTGGTGTCTTTAGACTGGTCACTAAGGAGCATCCTGGTGTCTTTAGACTGGTCACTAAGGAGCATCCTGGTGTCTTTAGACTGGTCACTAAGGAGCATCCTGGTGTCTTTAGACTGGTCACTAAGGAGCATCCTGGTGTCTTTAGACTGGTCACTAAGGAGCATCCTGGTGTCTTTAGACTGAAGAACTGAATGAACCATGAAGGATAGCGATGCTACACAGAGCCACAACACAGAGCCACAAGCATTAGTTCCAGTATGAGCTACACTGGGCACAGATGACATGTCTAATTTGGATATACATTAGGTTGAATTATCAACTCGTGACTTCAACGTGAAATCAACAAAACATTTCACCATGTCATTGGATTTAGATTAAAAGTTGGGTGAAAAAAAGAAGAAGGAAATGCCATAATGGTGATTTACTTTTTGCGAATCCAATCAGTTTTCCAGGTTAATTCAACATCACAGATTTTTTTCTGGTTGAAATGACGTGGCAACAACATTAATTCAATCAGTTTTTTTTTTGCCCAGTGGGTCCTTAGCATTGTGTCTCACATTTGGTCGTTCATGTTAGGGCAGTAAATGGAAGACTACGAGGCACCCACAGATATATTTTATTTTGGTTCTTGCATTTCATATCGAGTTGGTACGATCAGTACAGCCAAACTATGACTAACGATGCAGAACTAGTTCAGGATTATTCTCAAATGACACAATCAAACATTTCTACCCAGCATAGTGGATTGAACACTGCTGTAACAATACCAGGACTAAATAAATGGATAGCCTATTTCATTGCATGATTTTTTTATATATATTTTTTTAATAAGCTGTTTGTTGAACCCTTGAGTGGGTGGGTGTCCAATTCTGTAATTATTCAAAGCTCAGAGGGTGTTCAAGCATTTTCTTGGATGTCATTCATTTCACAATAAACCATAGAGACTATATATACTCAGACCCTGACAGCAGTTCCTATGCTTTCACCCAGAATACATGAACAGAATCCTAATTGCTCCCTTTGTTACCTCCCCACCTAAGATACCCCTCACTAGAAACACAATGAAAATGCACATTTATTTCAACTTTTTTTGTTCAGTAACCCCATCTTCAGATATCCTCTGATTTCCAGAATGAAAACATTTTAGTATGAGATGTTTTAAAATAGACTGACATATTTATTCTCTTTTCCTTGAAGTAAATGTACAGTCTGTGTTGAAATGTGTGATTTGTTCTCTAAAATAGCGATCTGTCTCTCAACAGTCAAAGACCTACATGTGCAGCAGCCAGAGTAAAGTACTGTGTTTGACCATAGACTTTGGATCTGGCTTCACTTGTTCTGAGAGCTCCTCGAAGGTGAGTCATCGTTCATTCACTAATCTAACTGAATGTTCAACAGGCTATAGTAGGGGGGTATTGTCCATGCTAGACTGGTTAATACCTACTGTTTACCGATTGGTCAAAAAATAATGAACCCTTACTATATTCCTCAATGTTATCTCCTCCCCTGAAGAGTATATTATGGAGATACAAATTCTCTCAACTGAAAGGCTCCTCTGATGATGGGAAAACAAGGGTGAAACTCCTCTTCAAGAACGCTGAAAACAAACAGATCGAGATGAAGGTGACGCTGCATATGACATCAACTCAACTTCCATTGCAGTGGCCTCTCTAAAGAGAGTATTGATAGACGGCAGAATGTTAGAATACTGTGGCCGCATATTAAAATGGAACTGACAGCATTTTTACTACTTTGCAGATATGAATCAAAAAGAAAAAAGAAATAATCAAAAAAATATCAAATGTCGAGTTTATGCTACAAAAACAACTTAATAAGAGGTTTTAAAATAGGTTACATTTGACTCAATATGACGTACAGTAAGGCATCAGGGCAGCAGGTATCCTAGTGGTTAGAGCGTTGGGTCAGTAACCAGCAGGTATCTTAGTGGTTAGAGCGTTGGGTCAGTAACCAGCAGGTATCCTAGTGATTAGAGCGTTGGGCCAGTAACCAGCAGGTATCCTAGTGGTTAGAGCGTTGGGCCAGTAACCGACAGGTATCCTAGTGGTTAGAGCGTTGGGCCAGTAACCAGCAGGTATCCTAGTGGTTAGAGCGTTGGGCCAGTAACCAGCAGGTATCCTAGTGGTTAGAGCGTTGGGCCAGTAACCAGCAGGTATCCTAGTGGTTAGAGCGTTGGGCCAGTAACCAGCAGGTATCCTAGTGGTTAGAGCGTTGGGCCAGTAACCAGCAGGTAGCCTAGTGGTTAGAGCGTTGGGCCAGTAACCAGCAGGTATCTTAGTGGTTAGAGTGTTGGGCCAGTAACCAGCAGGTATCCTAGTGGTTAGAGCATTGGGCCAGTAACCAGCAGGTATCCTAGTGGTTAGAGCGTTGGACCAGTAACCAGCAGGTAACCTAGTGTTTAGAGCGTTGGGCCAGTAACCAGCAGGTATCCTAGTGGTTAGAGCGTTGGGCCAGTAACCAACAGGTAGCCTAGTGGTTAGAGTGTTGGGCCAGTAACCGGCAGGTATCCTAGTGGTTAGAGTGTTGGGTCAGTAACCGGCAGGTATCCTAGTGGTTAGAGCGTTGGGCCAGTAACCGGCAGGTAGCCTAGTGGTTAGAGCGTTGGGCCAGTAACCAGCAGGTATCTTAGTGGTTAGAGTGTTGGGCCAGTAACCAGCAGGTATCCTAGTGGTTAGAGCGTTGGGCCAGTAACCAGCAGGTATCCTAGTGGTTAGAGTGTTGGGTCAGTAACCAGCAGGTATCTTAGTGGTTAGAGTGTTGGGCCAGTAACCAGCAGGTATCTTAGTGGTTAGAGCGTTGGGCCAGTAACCAGCAGGTATCTTAGTGGTTAGAGCGTTGGGCCAGTAACCAGCAGGTATCTTAGTGGTTAGAGCGTTGGGCCAGTAACCAGCAGGTATCTTAGTGGTTAGAATGTTGGGCCAGTAACCAGCAGGTATCCTAGTGGTTAGAGTGTTGGGCCAGTAACCAGCAGGTATCTTAGTGGTTAGAGTGTTGGGCCAGTAACCAGCAGGTATCCTAGTGGTTAGAGCGTTGGGCCAGTAACCGAAAGGTTGCTAGATCGAATCCCTGAGCTGACAAGGTAAAAAAATGTTATTCTGCCCCTGAACAAGGCAGTTAACCCACTGTTTCAAAGCTGTCATTGTAAATAAGAATTTGTTCTTAACAGACTTGCCTAGTTAAATAAAATAAAACAATTGTTGGCAGAAAAGATGGATGCAGTTCAATGCATGATTAATATAATTCACCAATACATTTCTTGGTAATTCAGGTTGTATTTTTTTTAACCTTTATTTAACTAGGCAAGTCAGTTAAGAACAAATTCTTATTTTCAATGACGGCAAGGGTTAAAATGGTCAGAGTCAGGTGTTCTCTCATTTGTGTCTGGAAGTAGTTAGCAAGCTAGCCAATTTCAGCCAGTTATCTTGGTTTGCTGGACTGCCGTTGTGAGGAACCCTCATATCAGCCTTACTCCTTGACCAGAGCGTCCCCTGTCAATAGTGCAGTGTGCGCTTTGGAATTTACGAACAAACCATTCAGTTGTCAAAACGTGGGTTGGGACAAGCATGCATTTGCAGGAAAGCTGCAGAAGGACAAGCAGGCTACTATTCCCCATCGTTTATCAGTGCAATTGTAAAGGGGCCAACTAGCTGAAAAGATTTGAGATGGTTTATCTGATGTTCCCTCGTTAGATTTTCGCTCACCTCTCTCAAGCTAACATCAGTTGTTGATCTTGTTGTTGTTGTTGATGATGTGCACAACTGAGGGAGAGAGAACCTACCTGTGCATGGTTGTTTAATTAATAGGGCTGTATAAAAGTGGACTGCTGTGAGATTGACATATTTGCAGAAATCCATTCAGGGTCTATTTTGTGGCTTTTTACAAATGCGTTATAACGATTTAAAGTTGCGCTGTTGCACCTGCCTGTAAACACACAGTCCGGTTATAGGTCAATGATGTCAGATCTGTGTGGAAAATGGCTTGTTTGCATAAAGCCCCTACTGTAGCTCTGATTGGCTATAGCACACCGGTCTGTGTGGTAAATGGCTTGTTTGCATAAAGCCCCTACTGTAGCTCTGATTGGCTATAGCACACCGGTCTGTGTGCTAAATGGCTTGTTTGCATAAAGCCCCTACTGTAGCTCTGATTGGCTATAGCACACCGGTCTGTGTGGTAAATGGCTTGTTTGTATAAAGCCCCTACTGTAGCTCTGATTGGCTATAGCACACCGGTCTGTGTGGTAAATGGCTTGTTTGCATAAAGCCCCTACTGTAGCTCTGATTGGCTATAGCACACTGGTCTGTGTGGTAAATGGCTTGTTTGCATAAAGCCCCTACTGTAGCTCTGATTGGCTATAGCACACCGGTCTGTGTGGTAAATGGCTTGTTTGCATAAAGCCCCTACTGTAGCTCTGATTGGCTATAGCACACCGGTCTGTGTGGTAAATGGCTTGTTTGCATAAAGCCCCTACTGTAGCTCTGATTGGCTAAGCCCCTACTGTAGCTCTGATTGGCTAAGCCCCTACTGTAGCTCTGATTGGCTAAGCCCCTACTGTAGCTCTGACTGGCTAAGCCCCTACTGTAGCTCTGATTGGCTAAGCCCCTACTGTAGCTCTGATTGGCTATGGTGCCACTGTCTGCGTTGACTCCGGTCCTGGAGGAGAGATGGTTTGATGAGGTTGTATGTGCTGCACTACTGTCTATTAATTGTCCAAAACCCCAAGGCCACTTTCCCATTCTACATGCATTTCTATAGAACGTCCTCTACTGTACATCGTTCCCTAACATTTTATGAATTTATGAAAACTGAGAAATGTCATGTCTAAATACTTGCTTGTCAGAAGATTTTTTTTTTTACAAAAAGCGGTCATATTCTTTCTGAGAGAGATTTGAATACGATTTCACGTTGATAAAATGCTGCCAGTTCCACTTTAAAAATGGTATTGATAGGGAGAAGAATGTTCTGAATACTGTGGTTATTACTCAAATTGGCTTTTGCTACCTCATCAATATATAGAACTAAAATATTTCTGGTAAATTCCATGTGGGGAACAAGTAGAGGTTGTTGTTGTTATTATTATTAAGATTATTATTATTATTAAGATGAGAGGTTGTTGTTGTTATTGTTATTATTATTAAGATTATTATTATTATTAAGATGAGTGCCTATTTGTTACAAAAGTAATTGTGACATTTTAATGTATGCAAACATTATGTAAATATTATGCAAACTGTTAAGAATATTCCTCACCATTTGTATTCCGGTATTTTCTTTCCATTGCAGGAGCTGGAGTTTGGCAATCTGACAGCAGTCCTCCATTGTATTTCTTCTTTCATGGCTGCCAAAGTGGCCTCTGTGGACCCGGTCTTTGTCAAGTGTCAAAGCATCTCTGGAAAGTACATGAGTTAGACACTTCCTGGTGTTGTCATGTACATTTAGTCACATAAGCTAATCGACTATTTTATGCACATTCAAATGATATGTATTTCTTGTTCCTGTTATTTTTGTAAGGCTCTTATTAAATAATAAAAAATAAAATATATATATATATAAAAAAACATCTGACTGGAAGTAAAGGATATTTATATTTGCATTCATTGGTTGGTATTGACATTTGAGTATGAATATGCTAAAGATTGTTTCATTTTATCCATGTAGAAAAATATCTGTCACAAAAAAAAATGGTTTCTACGTTTGTTCATGTGTATAGACACGGCACAGTTTTCAATTCATGCGTAGATGCAAGTTAACTTAAAAGCAGAACCGATAAAACAGAACTGTTGTACTGTACTAATCAACACACATGCAAACATTTGGGAATGTTTATTCTGCTGGGCTATACGATCTCTGGTTCTGCACTTATTCCAGAACTGCAGCAAGACTACAGATGCCGTGGCTGCAGCATGATGTTGGGGAAAAGAGTGTGTGTTGAGGCCCGCAAATGCGGGGCTTGGAGCAGGCTTTCATGACCCCAGAGGGTATTTTAGTTTGTATTTCAGTGTATACAGTCACTGCTAGTCACCAAACGGTGGCAGGACAAACACTGTTGGAAGAAGATATATACTTATTGTAGCAGTGGTATCTCAGTGTATCTGTCAGGTGGTTTAAAATGTTGCTTTCTGAAGTTAAATTAACATTTGTTTTTACGCTTTGTAGTCCCTTTGTATGTAGCACTGACATTACAAATCTTACAAATATATAAATGTTTATATTTATATTCCCTCAGCCTCTTGTTTTCTTTTATATTCCAAAATAAATCCAGAATCATTCCTCCTTATTGTCAAATGTTCTTTAATTGTATTCCTAGCACTACCGGCGATGTGTTCACAGCTATGGTGAAATAAACGCAGACTAACTAAGTCAATATTGTTGATTTGCTGGGGAACATAAAGACATGAAGAGTCTTGAAGAGGGTAACGAGGAAATTGAGACAATTGACATGAAAAACTCTTCAAATTATACAGCAATAACTTTCATGTCCCATTCTTAGACCCAAAATGTGTTTATTGGGCTTACTTGCAATTTTGGTTTTCCTAATTGGAGGATTGGAGGTATTCTACCCCCTGCCTGTCGCTTGGCTTTGATGCCTGAAGTGACCATATCCTTCCACTTAACAGAAGTCTCTGCCTGCTTGCTAATGTTATGCAGTTTCATCAGCCGTTTGTCAAGTATGGAGCTTAAATACCTTGCTCAATCTATCAGGAAGCATGCCACCCACTCTTGACGACAGGCAACAGTAGTCTCTGAATGCTAACTGAAGCATTCTGATTAGGGGCTTCTGAGGGCGGCTCCAGGAGGACTTATCCCATGAAATCCTGAAGCCTGTTGTAAAGAATTGGAAAACAGGTTACTGTAGTGTTGAATTAAGCCAATTAGAAATGACAGTGTGAGAGGACAGAAGCACAGGGACGACAGCAGCCGTATAAAAACACTTTAACAGAATTACTGACCGAAAGACACGCATAGAACTTAGACGCGTAGTTAGCCGCGTAGTTAGACACGTAGTTAGACGCGCAGTTACACACGTAGTTAGACGCGTAGTTAGCCGCGTTTAGACACGTAGTTAGGCGCGCAGTTACACACGTAGTTAGATGCGCAGTTACACACGTAGTTAGATGCGCAGTTACACACGTAGTTAGACGAGTAGTTAGACGCGTAGTTAGACGCGTAGTTAGACGCGTAGTTAGACGCGTAGTTAGACGCGTAGTTAGACGCGTAGTTAGACACGCAGTTACACACGTAGTTAGACGAGTAGTTAGACGCGTAGTTAGACGCGTAGTTAGACGAGTAGTTAGACGCGTAGTTAGACGCGTAGTTAGACGCGTAGTTAGACGAGTAGTTAGACGCGTAGTTAGACGCGTAGTTAGCCACTAAAGTGTAATGACAACTGCATGACAAAGAGTCCAACCTTGCAACGAGATAAATTACTATCAAAGCAGCACGACTACTGGGAATAAAGTGTCATTCACTACAATGTAAACCACACCTATAAGCCTTCCACTAAATGACATTTCCATACGATTATACACCTTCAGTATTTACACTTATTCCACATGCTGTGTCACAGCTTGAATTTTTTAAAAAAATGATGAAAAAGATTCTCACCAATTTACATGAAATATCCATAATGACAAGGTGAACAAAATGTTTGTAGAAATGTTTGCAAATTTATTGAGAAGGAAATACCTAAATATTTAATTAACATAAGTATTCACACACCTGAGTTAATATATGTTAGAATCACCTTTGGCAGCTATTACAGCTGTGAGTCTTTCTGGGTCCAGGTTTTACCAAAGAGGAAGGGACCTACCTGAATCTGTCCAATAAGAACACTAGTTTGTGTTGCAAAACAAAACATTTTGGAACTGTTTGGAGTAATGATTACACGCCTATGTGCAAGGAAACTAGCAAGGTAATGTTAAATATGAAGTTGTCGCTCAACAAGTAACCATGTAGTTCGAAAAGTTATAACTTCTAGTCCTAGCTACTAAATCACGTACAGTCCTGGCCAAAAATATTGGCACCATTACACTTTTTTCAAATAACTCACACTTTTGCCTAAAAATAAAGTAAAAAATTTAACAAATGATTTGGTCTCACAATTCTTTATTTCACTGTTAATATTACAGAACCTGTTTTTAATTCAGAAAATATATCTATTTAAATCAGAAAAAAAAACAGAAATGGCATTGACAAAATGATTGACACCCTAGGCAATATTTGGTAGCACAGCCTTTGGGCAAAATAACTGCAATCAAGAGCTTCCTATAACCATCAATGAGCTTCCTGCACCTCTGTACTGGCAGTTTATACCTCTCCTCCTGGTCAAACTGCTCCAGTTCTCCCAGATTAGAAGGGTGCTGTCAGGACCCGGTTACGAACCCGTAGAGTGAGAAACAGTCACTTAACCAACTGAGCCACGAATAGTTGGCAGAACCCAGAAGATGAGGCAGACACAGCAGTACTTGAGACGGTGTATTTAATGAAGTAAAAAGTGAAGTTCTTCAGGAAAACATGTAACTCCACAACCTCAAAAGGAATTCCACAAGAACAAAGGTAATCCTCCAAGGCAAAAAGGTAAATCCACAAGGTGGAAGGTATAGCACAAAAAGCCTAAAAAAATACTCAAAAACAGACAAACAAGAACAAAAAACAGAATTCCACAAGAGAGTCCACCGGGATCAACAAGAGTTCACAGAGAACTAGGGCTTGGTGCTAACATACAAACACAGAGCAAAGAACTGAGGAAAACAAAGAGTTTAAATACAATCAGGGGAAACGGGGCACAGGTGCAAATAATAATGGGGATCAAGGGAAAACAAAAGGTCAAAAGGCACAATGGGGGCATCTAGTGACCAAAAACCGGAACAACCCTGGCCAAATCCTGACAGGTGCCTTCTCTTAACTGACGTTTTCAGATCTCTCCACAAGTTTTCAATGGGATTTAGATCTGGACGCATTGATGACCACTTCTTCAGAACAGTCCAGCGTTGTGTCTTGAACCATTCCTTTTTGAAGTGTTTATGGGGTCATTGTCCTGCTGGAAGACCCCATCACCTTCGACGGAGACCCAGCTTTCTGACACTGGGTCCGACATTGTGCTCTAAAATACCTCGGTATCCTCCTGGTTTCATGATGCCAGGCACACGTCCGAGGCACCCAGTGCATCACTGAACCTCCTCCATGTTAGACTGTAGGGAAGGTCTTCTTTTCGTTGAAGGCTTCATTTTGTTTTCTGTAAACACAGAGATGGTGTGTGCTTTACCAAAAAGCAATAAGCTCTAATTTGGTCTCATCTGTCCACAGGACATTCTCCCAGAAGGATTTTGGCAAGTTCAGGTGTGTTTTGGTAAATTGCAGTCGGGCTTTCTTGTGTCTCTCTCTCAGCAGTGGGGTCCTCCTGGGTCTCCTACCGTATAACCCCCTTTCATTGAGTTGGTGACGGACGGTGTGAGTTGAAACTGACGCACCTTGTGTCTGAAGGTTTGAATCTGTGTGGCAGTTGGTCGACGGATGGTATGAATCCGTACTGTCGTACCTTGTGTCTGAAGGTTTGAATCTGTGTGGCAGTTGGTCGACGGATGGTATGAATCCGTACTGTCGTACCTTGTGTCTGAAGGTTTGAATCTGTGTGGCAGTTGACCAAGGTGCTTTCTCCACACTTGGAACAATTCGTTGCTGCCAACTTCCATCATGTTTTTTCTCTCCAGTGAGGTTGGCTACAGTGGCACGGGCCTTAAACTTCTTGATAACATTACATACGGTGGAAACAGGAACATCAAGGTCTCTGGAGATGGACTTTTGTAGCCTTGAGATTGTCCATGCTTGGCTACAATCTTGTGTCTGACCTCCTCAGATAATTACCTGTTTTTATTTATTTTGTTCATGCTCATTTGGTACACACAGTGACACAGAACAGGAGAATGGGTCCTTTTTTTCTTTTCAAACTGGTTGAATACGTGATGTTTATACTGCAGACACCTTCAACTCAGCACAGGTGAGTTCAATTCCAAAGTATATGAGAATCACTTTAAACAATGCCACTTTAAATAATGTGACTTTAATAATGTCTACATATCTTACATTATTCATATTACATGTATATATACAGTGGGGCAAAAAAAGTATTTAGTCAGCCACCAATTGTGCAAGTTCTCCCACTTAAAAAGATAAGAGAACGGTGAGCAAAAATCCCAGAACTACACGGGGGGACCTAGTGAATGACCTGCAGAGAGCTGGGACCAAAGTAACAAAGCCTACCATCAGTAACACACTAAGCCGCCAGGGACTCAAATCCTGCAGTGCCAGGCATGTCCCCCTGCTTAAGCCAGTACATGTCCAGGCCCGTCTGAAGTTTGCTAGAGAGCATTTGGATGATCCAGAAGAAGATTTGGAGAATGTCATATGGTCAGATGAAACCAAAGTATAACTTTTTGGTAATAACTCAACTCGTCGTGTTTGGAGGACAAAGAACACCATACGTACTGTGAAGCATGGGGGTGGAAACATCATGCTTTGGGGCTGTTTTTCTGCAAAGGGACCAGGACGACTGATCCGTGTAAAGGAAAGAATGAATGGGGCCACGTATCGTGAGATTTTGAGTGAAAACCTCCTTCCATCAGAAAGGGCATTGAAGATGAAACGTGGCTGGGTCTTTCAGCCTGACAATGATCCCAAACACACCACCCGGGCAACGAAGGAGTGGCTTCGTAAGAAGCATGTCAAGGTCCCGGAGTGGCCTAGCCAGTCTCCAGATCTCAACCCCATAGAAAATCTTTGGAGGGAGTTGAAATTCCGTGTTGCCCAGCAACAGCCCCAAAACATCATTGCTCTAGAGGAGATCTGCATGGAGGAAGACTTACAGAAAACGTTTGACCTCTGTCATTGCCAACAAAGGGTTTATAACAAAGTATTGAGATACACTTTTGTTATTGACCAAATACTTATTTTCCACCATCATTTGCAAATAAATTCATTTAAAATCCTACAATGTGATTTTCTGGATTTTTTTCTCATTTTGTCTGTCATAATTGAAGTGTACCTATGATGAAAATTACAGGCCTCATCTTTTTAAGTGGGAGAACTTGCACAATTGGTGGCTGACTAAATACTTTTTTGCCCCACTGTACTGTATTGAGACCCAATCACTGGACACTTTAATAAACAGATCACTAGTCACTTTAAACAATGCCACTTTAAATAATGCCACATAATGTTTACATATCTTACATACTGTATTTTCGCAATCTTCCAAGTTGTTTTGTTGTTTACTTGAGATCTAGCTACCTATCAAAACTTGCAGGCCCCTTCTTCCAATGGATTGTGGCTGTGATATAACAGAAAACTGTGCAGCAAATTCTACTAGATGAAAAGCCAAAATGAGTATAACATCCTGGCCTTTACAGCATATTCGATTTTTGAAATTTCACAAAATGTTCTGTTTTCGCTGAGTCACGTGAGATTGCGTTTCGCTATTGTTTCATTTGGGTAGAGCCTCCCCATATATAATTGACAACTGATTATCAGCTGTTGTCAAAGCCGAAATGAGTATGAAATCCGAGCATTTAAAGTATATGACATTTTCAAAATATCACATACTATACAATTGTATTTTTTATTTTTTTGCATGCTCATGTAACAGTATAACTTTCATCCGTCCCCTCGCCCCTACCCTGGCTCGAAACAGGGACCCTCTGCACACATAGACAACTGACACCCTCAGAAGCATCATTACCCTTCGCTCCACAAAAGTTGTGGCCCTGCACAACTACTTCAAGGTCTCAGAGCGAGTAACGTCACCGGTTGAAACGCTATTAGCGCGCACCACCGCTAACTAGCTGGCCCTTTCACATCGGTGTGGTAGAACACATTTAGGACGCAGGTATGGGCATTCAGACACGTAGAACACGTTTAGGACGCAGGTATGGGCATTCAGACACGTAGAACACGTTTAGGACGCAGGTATGGGCATTCAGACACGTAGAACACGTTTAGGACGCAGGTATGGGCATTCAGACAGTAGAACACGTTTAGGACGCAGGTATGGGCATTCAGACACGTAGAACACGTTTAGGACACAGGTATGGGCATTCAGACACGTAGAACACGTTTAGGACGCAGGTATGGGCATTCAGACACGTAGAACACGTTTAGGACGCAGGTATGGGTATTCAGACACGTAGAACACGTTTAGGACGCAGGTATGGGCATTCAGACACGTAGAACACGTTTAGGACGCAGGTATGGGTATTCAGACACGTAGAACACGTTTAGGACGCAGGTATGGGCATTCAGACACGTAGAACACGTTTAGGACGCAGGTATGGGCATGCAGACAGTAGAACACGTTTAGGACGCAGGTATGGGCATTCAGACAGTAGAACACGTTTAGGACGCAGGTATGGGTATTCAGACACGTAGAACACGTTTAGGACGCAGGTATGGGCATTCAGACAGTAGAACACGTTTAGGACGCAGGTATGGGTATTCAGACACGTAGAACACGTTTAGGACGCAGGTATGGGTATTCAGACAGTAGAACACGTTTAGGACGCAGGTATGGGCATTCAGACAGTAGAACACGTTTAGGACGCAGGTATGGGCATTCAGACACGTAGAACACGTTTAGGACGCAGGTATGGGCATTCAGACACGTAGAACACGTT
Source organism: Oncorhynchus gorbuscha (assembly GCF_021184085.1). Classification (NCBI taxonomy): domain Eukaryota; kingdom Metazoa; phylum Chordata; class Actinopteri; order Salmoniformes; family Salmonidae; genus Oncorhynchus; species Oncorhynchus gorbuscha. The sequence continues at coordinate 6,348,057 of NC_060189.1, forward strand.
TAGGACGCAGGTATGGGCATTCAGACACGTAGAACACGTTTAGGACGCAGGTATGGGCATTCAGACATGGTCAGGATCTAAATGTTATTGCTCTATAAATATAGGACGGTACCTTTCTTTCTTTGTAGAATGCTAGTAATTCTTCTTGCTCAAAAGACATAATGAGGACAAGGTAATCTTACTCTGAGTCAGAAAGGGACTTTCCCATTTCTTTTTCCAAGCTCACATAAGCAAGGCTTGACTTTGATGCATAATTAAATGGCAAGACATGCATGGTGAGGTACACTGAAGATTACATTATTTCTGTTTTTCAAATGTCTCTCTGTCTTCTAAATACGTAGGCAAAACAGGCAACGTGTGCAGCTCAAAGAAAACATGTCTTGAAGTGTTACTGCAACCTAGTCAACCAAGTATAAGTGAACCTCTTATAATGCCAGTCACTGTGATACCTGACCAACAGGTAGGGTTTATCCTCGCCAATAGGAGATAAGAGTATTCTCCGAGCAAAACTACACCTGTCAGCAATGGGTGTGGCTGAAATGGCCGAATCAACTCATTTGAAAGGGTGTCCACATACATATATACTACATGACCAAGAGTATGTGTATATATGAGTATGTATATATGTGTGTATATATATGTAGGTGTATATACGCATGTGTATATATATATATATATATATATATATATATATATATATATGTATATATATATGAGTATGTATATACGCATGTGTATGTGTGTATATATATATATGTGTGTGTGTGTATATATATGCATGTGTGTATATATATATATATGTGTGTGTGTGTATATATATGTATGTGTATATACGCATGTGTATATATATTATATATATATATGTATATATATATATATATATATATATATATATATATATATGTGTGTAGTGTACATTGATCGATTGCAGCTATACCGTGACTCTTTGAAATACTTGTCAGGACATGTGTTCATTAATCAGAATAGTTACTAGGAGTTATTCTTTCATGTCAGGCATGAAATATTCTCTCATCAGTTAAACATAGTCCAAATTGAAAAAGGGAAAACTATTTTGGTCAGATTTGATCTATTTATGTGTAATGATTTTCATTGGTGGAAGGAGAGGAGGACCAAAGTGCAGCGTGGTATGTATCCCTAATACTTTTAATCCAGAATGAATAGACGAACAAAAACAACAAAACAATAAACAAACAGTTCTGACAGGTGCAACAAACACTAACCAGAAAAGAATCAGCCACAACTCAAAATGGGAAAACAGGCTGCCTAAGTATGGTTCTCAATCAGAGACAACGATAGACAGCTGCCTCTGATTGGGAACCATACCAGGCCAAACACATAGAGATAGAAAACATAGAACACAAAACATAGAATACCCACCCCAACTCACATCCTGACCAAACTAAAATAGAGACATAAAAATGAGAGTGATTAACAGTACATTCAGGTATGAACAAACCATGGCTGGCAATTTCAACCTGATTGAATATGCCAGTGTATCCTGGGTAATTCTCAGGTTTATCAGTGATAAAGCCAGAACCTCCTCTCTGTTTTTTTCAGGTGTTGTTGTTTCTATTAATTATTTTTTTTACATGTGAATGATTCAATTAAATGCAGATGTATGTTGCATACACATATTCTATATATTTAACTAGGCAAATTCTTACTGATAGTGACGGCCTACAAGTGAACAGTGGGTTAACTGCCTTGTTCAGGGGCAGAACAACACATTTTTTACCTTGTCAACTCGGGGATTCGATCCTGCAACCTTTCATTTACTAGCCCAACTCTCTAACCACTAGGCTACCTGCTATGTATATTCTGTGTATATTTACCACCCAAGAACCTTAATAATGATATAATAATAATAAATAATAATAATAAATGCCATTTAGCAGACGCTTTTATCCAAAGCGACTTACAGTCATGTGTGCATACATTCTACGTATGGGTGGTCCCGGGAATCGAACCCACTACCCTGGCGTTACAAGCACCATGCTCTACCAACTGAGCTACAGAAGGACCACATGGCTGCTCCTGCAGGGACAGGCATCCACATGGCATCCACATGGCTGCTCCAGCAGGGACAGGCATCGTAGAGGTCCTGCTCCAGGTACAGCCTCCCTCTACATGGCTGCTCCAGCAGGGACAGGCATCGTAGAGGTCCTGCTCCAGGTACAGCCTCACTCTACATGGCTGCTCCAGCAGGGACAGGCATCGTAGAGGTCCTGCTCCAGGTACAGCCTCACTCTACATGGCTGCTCCAGCAGGGACAGGCATCGTAGAGGTCCTGCTCCAGGTACAGCCTCACTCTACATGGCTGCTCCAGCAGGGACAGGCATGGTAGAGGTCCTGCTCCAGGTACAGCCTCCCTCTACATGGCTGCTCCAGCAGGGACAGGCATCGTAGAGGTCCTGCTCCAGGTACAGCCTCCCTCTACATGGCTGATCCAGCAGGGACAGGCATCGTAGAGGTCCTGCTCCAGGTACAGCCTCACTCCACAGGGCTGCTCCAGGTACAGCCTCCCTCTACATGGCTGCTCCAGCAGGGACAGGCATCGTAGAGGTCCTGCTCCAGGTACAGCCTCCCTCTACATGGCTGCTCCAGCAGAGACAGGTATCATAGAGGTCCTGCTCCAGGTACAGCCTCCATCCACGTGGCTGCTCCAGCAGGGACAGGCATCGTAGAGGTCCTGCTCCAGGTACAGCCTCCCTCCACATGGCTGCTCCAGCAGGGACAGGCATCGTAGAGGTCCTGCTCCAGGTACAGCCTCCCTCTACATGGCTGCTCCAGGTACAGCCTCCCTCTACATGGCTGCTCCAGCAGGGACAGGCATCATAGAGGTCCTGCTCCAGGTACAGCCTCCCTCTACATGGCTGCTCCAGCAGGGACAGGCATCGTAGAGGTCCTGCTCCAGGTACAGCCTATTTAGATTTCAATGTTTATTTTTCAAGGGAGCCCTGACCGAGAGAATCAGCAAACAGTTAGACAAGTTACACCCCCCCCCCTCAAACTTTTTAAAGCCCCTTATCCCTTCAAACATTCAACTTCCAGCTGCGTAGCCCCTCTAGCATCAGGATCAGCGCACTCTCAAATGTTGTTTTTTTGCCATCATGTTAAGCCTGCCACACACACACTATACGATACATTAATTAAACATAAGAATCACAACTCGGCTCATGGGAATTGACAAAGAGCTCATAGGAGCAGGGCACAAATAATAATAATCAATAATGTTGCTCTTTTTTTTACCATTTTACATATAAAACCTAATTTGTTCATCGAAAATGTGAATAACTCACCACAGGTTAATAAGGTTGTGCTTGAAGGATGCACATAACTCTGCAATGTTGGGTTGTATTGGAGAATCTGTCTTAAATAATTTCCCACACAGTCTGTGCCCGTATTTAGTTTCACGCGAGAGAGCAGAGAATCCACTTTCACATAGGTACGTGGTTGCTAAGGGCATCAGTATCTTAACAGCGCGATTTGCCAAAGCAGGATACATCATACAATGATGGAAAGGACTGTGCGTTGTCTCGCACATTGGATATAGTTGCGGAGTGTCCCTTGTAATCCTAGACTCAGATCATTCAGGCGGGAAAAAAACAACTCCTAGATAGGCCCGTCGTGTGAGAAACTCGTCATCATGCAAGCTGTCAGACAAGTGAAAATGATGGTCTGTAAAGAAACCTTTAAGCTTGTCCCTCAATTCAAAAGAACGTTGATAACCAGCGCACTTCTGTATGTTTTAAAAGTGTTACATGGTCGCTGCCCATATCACTGCATAGTGCAGAAAATACACGAGAGATCAGGGCTTTAACAAAGTTCAGGGCTTTAACAAAGTTAACCATTTTCACTGTAATGTCCAAAACATATTTCAAGCTGTCAGGCATTTCCTTGGCAGCAAGAGCTTCTCGCTGGATGCTGCAGTGTACCCAAGTGTCGTCGGGAGCAACTGCTTGCACGTGCGTTACCACTCCACTATGTCTCCCTGTAATGGCTTTTGCGCTATTTGTACAGATACCAACACATCTTGAACACCAAAGTCCATTTGATGTCACAAAGCTGTCCAGTACTTTAAAAATATCCTCTCCTGTTGTCCTGGTTTCCAGTGGTTTGCAGAAGAGGATGTTTTCTTTAATTGACCCCATATAAACGGAACGAACTTATACTAGGAGTTGTGTCAGGCCCGCCACATCTGTTGACTCATCCAGCTGTAACACATATAATTCACTGGCTTGTATGTGAAGCAGTAGTTGTTTCAGAACATCCCCTGCCATGTCACTGAGGCGTCGTGAAATAGTGTTGTTTGATGAAGACGTTGTCTGTATCGTTTTTTTGGGCCATTTCCCCCAGCATTGTCCCAGCCATATCCGTGGCAGCAGGAAGAATGAAGTCCTCCACAATAGTATTGGGCTTGTCTGTCCTAGCCACACGGTAGCTCACCATATAAAACACTTCTTGACCCTTCTTATTAATGGTATCTGTTGCTTTTATACGTCTTACTACTACTCAAAAGTCATCTTACTTCTCGCTCAAAAAACTCCTGGGGCTTATTTCTTTTAAATTGGCACGATTTGTTTCTAAATGTTTGCTCAAGAGTAAAGGTTTCATTGAGTTGTGAGATAGTACTTTTACACATAACACACTGTGTTTCTGAGGAAAGGCACTACTCCCATTATAAGTGAACCCCAAATCAATGAATTTCATCATATTTGCGCCTCTTCGCTGGTCCAACGTCCCTGTCTGTTGTTCGGTGCTTTCCCAGGTAAAGGGGCAGGAGCTCTTCAGCTGCATCAGATTCACACCTGTCAGTGTCAATGCTAGCTGGGCTAACAAATGTAGAATTACAGATGCGAGCTGGGCTAACAACAAATGTAGAATTACTGATGCTAGCTGGGCTAACAAATGTAGAATTACTGATGCTAGCTGGGCTAACAACAAATGTAGAATTACTGATGCTAGCTGGGCTAACAAATGTAGAATTACTGATGCTAGCTGGGCTAACAAATGTAGAATTACTGATGCTAGCTGGGCTAACAACAAATGTAGAATTACTGATGCTAGCTGGGCTGACAACAAATGTAGATTTACTGATGCTAGCTGGGCTAACAACAAATGTAGAATTACTGATGCTAGCTGGGCTAACAACAAATGTAGAATTACTGATGCTAGCTGGGCTAACAACAAATGTAGAATTACTGATGCTAGCTGGGCTAACAAATGTAGAATTACTGATGCTAGCTGGGCTAACAACAAATGTAGAATTACTGATGCTAGCTGGGTTAACAACAAATGTAGAATTACTGATGCTAGCTGGGCTAACAAATGTAGAATTACTGATGCTAGCTGGGCTAACAAATGTAGATTTACTGATGCTCGCATTGGATGTTCTTCTGGAAGCACAACTTGTGTTGTCGACAGGTGTAGTAGCAGCAGTAGAGCTGGTATGTGTCTCTAATATATATATATATATATATATATACCATGGATTACCTGAATGGGGGAAATTGGACTTTATTCTGTAGATTAGACTGTTCTCTGTAGATTAGACTGCTCTCTGTAGATTAGACTGCTCTCTGTAGATTAGAATGCTCTCTGTAGATTAGACTGTTCTCTGTAGATTAGACTGCGCTCTGTAGATTAGACTGCGCTCTGTAGATTAGACTGCTCTCTGTAGATTAGACTGCTCTCTGTAGATTAGACTGCTCTCTGTAGATTAGATTGTTCTCTGTAGATTAGACTGTTCTCTGTAGATTCAAACCTAAACATCAACTTCTACATGGCCGACGGGTCCCTCCTCATATTTATTTTTCTATTGCGATGTGTTTCAGAGATATACTCTTATCAGGGGGAAAATTATATTTATTAGGGCATATAAAACGTCTTTTTCCCCCCCACATCTATACGTAGAAGATTAAAACCCCAAGTAAAAGCCTGGCGAGAGCGGCATGTGAGTGCTCTTTCTAAAGCCCATTACGACAGCTGTATTGGCTGAGGGAGATTACATCTACTGTATTTCTGGTTCCATATCAAATCACACCCGGACTGGGTTCAATATCCACTTTCCCCTCCACGGAATGTCATGATTGCCTTTTGAGGATAAGATCAATGTCAATTCAAGTCATACACTCGGGGTAAACGAGAGAGAGAGTGACATGGTTACTAATTATCTTCTCCTGCTTCGCCCACCTTAGGTGCCATTCACAAAGGTATATTGGACCTTCCTTGGGTTCTTTACAGGAGATAATGTAAACGGGCCCAGAACTGAACATCACTGCTAGTGTCCCTTTCTTATTTGCCAAATAACTACAGAGATTTTGCGTCACAATACTATAGCTTTCTCATTTTAATAATATTGTCTTCCTTTGTGTGTACATTTTCTCACAATTTGTAAATAAGTTCTCTATGACTTGGTTTGTTTGCGTCCAAGTCCTCTGTTTGACTCTTTCCATCATTTGACTCTGTTTGACTCTTCCCATCATTTGACTCTGTTTGACTCTTCCCATCATTTGACTCTGTTTGACTCTTCCCATCATTTGACTCTGTTTGACTCTTCCATCATTTGACTCTGTTTGACTCTTCCCATCATTTGACTCTGTTTGACTCTTCCATCATTTGACTCTGTTTGACTCTTCCATCATTTGACTCTGTTTGACTCTTCCATCATTTGACTTATAAATCCTCTGTTTGACTCTTCCATCATTTGACTTATAAATCCTCTGTTTGACTCTTCCATCATTTGACTCTGTTTGACTCTTCCATCATTTGACTCTGTTTGACTCTTCCATCATTTGACTCTGTTTGACTCTTCCATCATTTGACTCTGTTTGACTCTTCCATCATTTGACTCTGTTTGACTCTTCCATCATTTGACTCTGTTTGACTCTTCCATCATTTGACTTATAAATCCTCTGTTTGACTCTTCCATCATTTGACAATTGGGGATAGCTTATTTCCTCATTTAAAGAAAGCCTGGAGATGGTTGACACAGCATCATGTCCCACCAGGACAGAGTAAAGAATCCATTTATAATTTGTGTATATCCACGGGAGAGTGCTCCTCGATAATAAAAAAATATATTTTTTTTTAAAAGAACGATGGGTACACTTTTTCACATTACCTGCCAATTGCTCTGAATCACAGGCGAGACACACTCCAGTCCCCAATGCAGCTGTTTACATTTCCCAGGCGAGCAGAGCCTGAGACCCAAGAGATTTTCAGAGCTGCAGAGGTCTTGACACAACTCAATTTATTCTAAACCACAGAGCCATCTGGAGACAGAAAAGCCCCCTTGTTGCATCAGCTAGGCCTATGGTCATATTTCACTCCAACCGTTATCACACTATATATGAATCTTTTAGGCTATGCTATTTGCTTGCAAAAACAGCACAAAGGTCATGTCCAGTCTGTGGATATATTCAGATAGCCCACACACACAGTATCTTATTAACTAAGATTGAGACAATTATTGGCACGACAAAGATATGCAGAATCCACACTTAACTAATAGTTAAATGTGTATATATATATATATATATATATATATATATATAGATATGCAATATTATTGAATTGCAAATGGTTGCCCTGCACCAGCCTAATTAGAGATCTGTTTCAGACTATTTGCATCAGTGAACTCGATGCTGTCACTTCTCAGGAGCTCCATATATTGGAGAACACGGCACCGATTGCAGACCGATCGGGCTCTTCCTTCACCCGTGCACCCAGTGGTCTGTCACATCAACTCCAACATGTACCGCTCCTATTCTTGTTTGCAATAATAGGTATGTAGTATATTTTTAATATATACACTGAACCAAAATATAAACACAACATGTAAAGTGTTGGTCCCATGTTTCATGAGCTGAAATAAAATATCCCAGAAATGTTCCATATGCACAAAAAGCTTATTTCTCTCAAATTGTGTGCACAAATTAGTTTACATCCCTGTTAGTGAGCATTTCTCCTTTGCCAAGATAATCCTTCCAGCAGACAGGTGTGGCATATCAAGAAGCTGATTAGGGAAACTGCAATTGGCATGCAGAATTTTTTAATTTTTTTGTTATCTGTTATTTTACCAGGTAAGTTGACTGAGAACACGTTCTCATTTGCAGCAACAACCTGGGGAATAGTTACAGGGGAGAGGAGGGGGATGAATGAGCCAATTGTAAACTGGGGATTATTAGGTGACCGTGATGGTTTGAGGGCCAGATTGGAATTTAGCCAGGACACCGGTGTTAACAACCCTACTCTTACAATAAGTGCCATGGGATCTTTAATGACCTCATTCAGGACACCCGTTTAACATCCCATCCATTTTTTTTAGACCAGAGGAAAAAGTGCCTCCTACTGGCCCTCCAACACCACTTCCAGAAGCATCTGGTCTCCCATCCAGGAACTGACCAAGACCAACCCTGCTTAGCTTCAGAAGCAAGCCAGCAGTGGTATGCAGGGTGGTATGTCTATCAGAGCTGTTTCATTTCCTACACCATAAGCCACCTCCAATGTCATTTTAGAAAATTTGGCAGTAAGTCCAGCTGGCCTCACAACCACAGACCATGTGTATGGTGTCGTGTGGGCGAGTGGTTTGCTGATGTCAAGGTTGTGAACAGCTCCCCATGGTGGCAGTGGGATTATGGTATAGGCAGGCATAAACCACAGACAATGAACACAATTTGAATGCACAGAGATACTGTGACGAGATCCTGAGGCCCATTGTCGTACACTGGAGAAGTGTGCCCTTCACAAATTAATCCCGGTATGGCGTTGTGTGGGCAAGCGGGTTGGCTGATGTCAACGTTGTGAACAGAGATCCCCATGGTGGCAGTGTGGTTATGATATGAGCAGGCATAAGTTATGGTCAATGAACACAATTGCATTTTATTGATGGCAATTTGAATCCACAGAGAGACCGTGAAGAGATCCTGAGGACCTTTGTCGTATCATTCATCCACCACCATCACCTCATGTTTCAGCATGATAATGGTCTGTCCCATGTCGCAAGGATCTGTACACAATTCCTGGAAGCTGAAAATGTCCCTGTTCTTCCATGGCCTGCATACTCACCAGTCATGTCATCCATTGAGCATGTTTGGGATGCTCTGGATAGACGAGTGCGACAGCGTGTTCCAATTCCTGCCAATATCCAGCAACTTCACACACAGCTATTGAAGAGGAGTGGGACAACATTCCACAGCCTGATCAATTCTATGTGAAGGAGATGTGTCGTGCTGCTTGAGGCAAATGGTGGTCACACCAGATACTGACTGGTGTTCTGATCCACACCCTAACTGTTTTTTAAAGGTATCTGTGACCAACAGATGCATATCTGTATTCCCAGTTATGTGAAATCCAAAGATAAGGGCTTCATATGAACTGTATCTCAGTAAAATCTTAGAAATTGTTACATGTTGCTTTAATATTTTTTGTTCAGCATAGTTTCATTCAGTCTGATTGCAATGAACAGCCACGTACAAATATGGGTTGTTTATAAGTATATGCCCACACTGAACCACAGGGGACCCTTCTCAAGATAGGCTAGAAGAGTGGGTTGATTTTCCTTCATATATATATATATATATAAAATAACTGTAGGATCGGATGTTATTTTAAGGAACTAGAAACTGAATTCTCGTCCCACACACAAACACAAACACACACACGCACAAACACATAAAGCTCTTTTCTGTTCATTGCCACCCAATTCCTCTCAAAACTCCCACCGTGCACTATAATTCATTTATTTGGAGATGGCATACACAGCTGTTTTAAAATTATGGGATGTTTTCTATACAACGGTTTCCCGTAAATCTCTAAAGTGTGAGACTGCAGGAGCGTCACGTTTTCATTATTATAATTGTTTTGTTTTACTCTACAATAGGATTTTATTTGTTTGTTCAATGTCATCTGCTTTCTATGAAAAACAGTGTACAATACAGCGCATTTTAATAACTACAGAATTATGTTAGTAAATGATATAGACGGCACGCATTCTGCATTTGTATTCATTGGGCAAGTAGCAGAGATATTTCCAGTGTTGCGAAGTAGTGAACTACAATAGTAATTTAATTACATTTTACAGTACGTTGTCGGTAGTTGAACTAAATACTAGGTGGTGTTTTCAGTAGTTAACTACTGTTTTACTATGTTTTTTTGCAACAACAAAAAACAAAACAAAAAAGGCAATCATTTCCTTTCTGTTTTAGCATCAGACTCATTTCCCTTCAGACGTTAGCTGTTGTCTAAATATAAAAACAGGCAATCATTTCCTTTCTGTTTTAGCATCAGACTCATTTTCCCTTCAGACGTTAGCTGTTGTCTAAATATAAAAATAGGCAATCATTTCCTTTCTGTTTTAGCATCAGACTCATTTTCCCTTCAGACGTTAGCTGTTGTCTAAATATAAAAATAGGCAATCATTTCCTTTCTGTTTTAGCATCAGACTCATTTTCCCTTCAGACGTTAGCTGTTGTCTAAATATAAAAATAGGCAATCATTTCCTTTCTGTTTTAGCATCAGACTCATTTTCCCTTCAGACATTAGCTGTTGTCTAAATATAAAAATAGGCAATCATTTCCTTTCTGTTTTAGCATCAGACTAATTTTCCCTTCAGACGTTAGCTGTTGTCTAAATATAAAAATAGGCAATCATTTCCTTTCTGTTTTAGCATCAGACTCATTTTCCCTTCAGACGTAGCTGTTGTCTAAATATAAAAATAGGCAATCATTTCCTTTCTGTTTTAGCATCAGACTCATTTTCCCTTCAGACGTTAGCTGTTGTCTAAATATAAAAATAGGCAATCATTTCCTTTCTGTTTTAGCATCAGACTAATTTTCCCTTCAGACGTTAGCTGTTGTCTAAATATAAAAATAGGCAATCATTTCCTTTCTGTTTTAGCATCAGACTCATTTTCCCTTCAGACGTTAGCTGTTGTCTAAATATAAAAATAGGCAATCATTTCCTTTCTGTTTTAGCATCAGACTCATTTTCCCTTCAGACGTTAGCTGTTGTCTAAATATAAAAAAAGGCAATCATTTCTTTTCTGTTTTAGCATCAGACTCATTTTCCCTTCAGACGTTAGCTGTTGTATAAATATAAAAAAAGGCAATCATTTCCTTTCTGTTTTAGCATCAGACTAATTTTCCCTTCAGACGTTAGCTGTTGTCTAAATATAAAAAAAGGCAATCATTTCCTTTCTGTTTTAGCATCAGACTCATTTTCCCTTCAGACGTTAGCTGTTGTCTAAATATAAAAAAAGGCAATCATTTCCTTTCTGTTTTAGCATCAGACTAATTTTCCCTTCAGACGTAGCTGTTGTCTAAAGTATAATATTTTTATACCCAAAGTGATATGTTCTTGCAATTTGTAGTCTGACTATTTATATTTTTAGAAGATAACAGTTTTAAAAAAATCTAACACATGACTGTAAGTCGCTTTGGATAAAAGCGTCTGCTAAATGGCATAAATTATTATTATTATTATTAATAGGTTTTCTTTTTTGCCAAGAGGAAGATCATCTGATTTGCATTTTCAGATATTTTCAGCTTATTTCATATTATCATCACACTTAAACTGGATTTTTTAAATTTTTTAATGGAGAAATGCATCATTAAATATGCAATACATTGTATACATAGCCTGCAGCTTGCACAGTGTTTGACCCACTAAATAGAAAATTGAACCCATCATGTATATATCCCATTTATATCCCTTTTTCTTTCAGAGAGGTTGTGAAGTTGGCATAACAGCCTTTTAGTCTTTGGCCAAATCAATAACCTCAGTTTCGACAAAGGGATGGTGGGGGTGGGGGGGGGCATGGCCATTCATTGAAATCAATAACCTTAGTTTCGATAAGGGGATGGGTGGGCCATTCATTGAAATCGATAACCTCAGTTTCGATAAGGGGATGGGTGGGCCATTCATTGAAATCGATAACCTCAGTTTCGATAAGGGGATGGGGGGGCATGGCCATTTATTGAAATCAATAACCTCAGTTTCAATAAGGGGATGGGCGGGGGGGGGGCATTGCCATTCTTGCAGTGTGATTCAAGCTATTGATTCATTCATTATCCTGTAGGAAGACAAGACTAGAATGATCAAACACATAGACAAAGACATATCGTTCACTCCTCAAAGCAACAAGCAGATTGTGCTGAAATGCAGTAAGTTAGCTGAAATGCAGTAAGTTAGCTGAAATGCAGTAAGTTAGCTGAAATGCAGTAAGTTAGCTGAAATGCAGTAAGTTAGCTAATCCGCCCCCCGGGTGCTACAGTGTCAACAAATTAACTCAATCATGTATTTCCTGCAGGCAACTACTGTACTGTATATGACCACACCTCATATTTACAGAGTGCCTTTCGAGACCTAAGGAGCTCTGATGGTCGGTTGGCTGTCAACAGCAGATTTCCTGACCACAGCAGTAGACCCTACCTGCCTTCTCTCTCCAACACCCCGTTGTCTTGCTTCAAAGATCCAGGGGATCCCCAAGAGGGAAAGGGTGGATAGTTTCCTGGCTGGGGACAGCAGGGTAAAGGAGGTTCTGCCCTGGGCGGCTTTACACGCACTGTGGACAAGGAAACACAATCGAATTGCAATAGAACTGGAGCTCAGAAATCATAGTGGCAAGAAAAAGTATGTGAACCCTTTGGAATTATCTGGATTTCTGCATAAATTGGTCATCAAATTTGATCTGATCTTCATCTAAGTCACAACAACAGACAAACATAGTGTGCTTAAACTATTAACACACAAATTATTGTATTTTTCTTGTCTATATTGAACACATAATTTAAACATTCACAGTGTAGGTTGGAAAAAGTATGTTAACCACTAGTCTCCAGCCTGAAGTCCAATCAATGAGAAGAGATTGGAGACGTTGGTTAGAGCTGCCATTCCCTATAAAAAACTCACAAAATCTGAGTTTGCTATGCAAGAAGCATTGCCTGATGTGAACCATGCCTCGACCTAAAGAGATCTCAAAAGACCTAAGATTAAGAATTATTGACTTGATTAAAGCTGGAAAATGTTACAAAAGTATCTCTAAAAGCCTTGATGTTCATCAGTCCACGGTAAGACAAAATGTCTATAAATGGAGAAAGAAATCTCCTGAACATGCTAACATCTCTGTTGACGAGTCTATGATACGTAAAACCCTAAACAAGAATGGTGTTCATGGGAGGACACCACAGAAGAAGAACACTAAAAGAGAATGGTGTTCATGGGAGGACACCACAGAAGAAGTCACTGCTGACCAACAAACATGGTGTTCATGGGAGGACACCACAGAAGAAGTCACTGCTGACCAACAAACATGGTGTTCATGGGAGGACACCACAGAAGAGACTGCTGTCCAAAAAAAACACCATGGCTGCATGTCTGAAGTTTGCAAAAGAGCATCTGGATGATCCACAGCGCTACTGGCAAAATATCCTGTGGACAGATGAAACTAAAGATGAGTTGTTTGGAAGGAAAACACAACTCTATGTGCGGAGAAAAAAAGGCACAGCACACCAACATCAAAACCTCCCAACTGTAAAGTATGGTGGAGGGAGCATCCTGGTTTGGGACTGCTTTGCTGCCTCAGCGCCTGGACAGCTTGCCATCATCGCCGGAAGAATGAATTCCCAAGTTTATCAAGACATTTTGCAGGAGAATGTTAGGCTATCTCTCCGCCAATTGAAGCTCAACAGAAGTTGAGTGAAGCAACAGGACAACGACCCAAAACACGGAAGTAAATCAACAACATAATGGCTTCAACAGAAGAAAATGCACCTTCCGGAGTGGCCCAGTCAGAGTCCTGACCTCAACCCAATTGAGATGCTGTGGCTTGACCTCAAGACAGCAGTTCACACCAGACATCCCAAGAATATTTCTGAACTGAAACAGTTTTGTAAACAGGAATGGTCTAAACTTCCTCCTGACTGTTGTGCAGGTCTGATCCGCAACTACAGAAAACGTTTGGTTGAGGTTATTGCTGCCAAAGGAGGGTCAACCAGTTATTAAATCCAAGGGTTTACATACTTTTTCCACCCTGCCCTGTGAATGTTTACATGGTGTGTTCATTAAAGACATGAACATGTATAATTGTTATTGTGTTATTAGTTTAAGCAGACACTGTGTGTCTATTGTTGTGACCTAGATGAAGATCAGATCAAATTTGATGACCAATTTATGCAGAAATCCAGGTAACTCCAAAGGGTTCACATACTTTTTCTTGCCACTGTATATCAACAGGCCCACAAGATCATTGGTGCTGTACCCCAGGCAGGTCCTACTGTACCCCAGGCAGGTCCTACTGTACCCCAGGCAGGTCCTACTGTACCCCAGGCAGGTCCTACTGTACCCCAGGCAGGTCCTACTGTACCCCAGGCAAGACCTACTGTACCCCAGGCAAGACCTACTGTACACCAGGCAAGATCTACTGTACCCCAGCCATGATCTACTGTACCCCAGGCAAGACCTACTGTACCCCAGGCAAGACCTACTGTACCCCAGGCAAGACCTACTGTACCCCAGGCAAGTCCTACTGTACCCCAGGCAGGTCCTACTGTACACAATGGAAAGTCCTACTGTACACAATGGAAAGTCCTACTGTACACAATAGAAAGTCCTACTGTACCCCAGGCAAGACCTACTGTACACAATGGAAAGGCCTACTGTACCCCAGGCAAGACCTACTGTACACAATGGAAAGTCCTACTGTACACAATGGAAAGGACTACTGTACACAATGGAAAGTCCAACTGTACACAATGGAAAGTCCTACTGTACCCCAGGCAAGACCTACTGTACACAATGGAAAGTCCTACTGTACCCCAGGCAAGACCTACTGTACACAATGGAAAGGCCTACTGTACCCCAGGCAAGACCTACTGTACACAATGGAAAGTCCTACTGTACCCCAGGCAAGGCCTACTGTACACAATGGAAAGTCCTACTGTACCCCAGGCAAGACCTACTGTACACAATGGAAAGTCCAACTGTTAACAATGGAAAGTCCAACTGTACACAATGGAAAGTCCAACTGTACACAATGTAAAGGCCTACTGTACACAATGGAAAGTCCTACTGTACACAATGGAAAGTCCAACTGTACACAATGGAAATGTATACTGTACACAATGGAAAGTCCTACTGTACACAATGGAAAGTTCTACTGTACACAATGGAAATGTCTACTGTACACAATGGAAAGTCCTACTGTACACAATGGAAAGTTCTACTGTACACAATGGAAATGTCTACTGTACACAATGGAAAGTCCTACTGTACACAATGGAAATGTCTACTGTACACAATGGAAAGTTCTACTGTACACAATGGAAAGTGGAAATGGAAAGTCCTACTGTACACAATGGAAAGTCCTACTGTACACAATGGAAAGTCCTACTGTACACAATGGAAAGTCCTACTGTACACAATGGAAAGTCCTACTGTACACAATGGAAAGTCCTACTGTACACAATGGAAAGTCCTACTGTACACAATGGAATTAAGAAACAATCCAAATCATAACAAAACAGTATGCGTGTTAAAATCAGGGGTGGAAGTAACAAATTAACAAATACTCTCCTTACTGGAATTGGATAGCATTTCAGAGTGCATTTCAGAGTACTTTTCAGAATACTCTCTCAGAGTGCATTTCAGAGTGCATTTCAGAGTGCATTTCAGAGTACTGTTCAGAATACTTTTCAGAGTGCATTTCAGAGTACTTTTCAGAATACTTTTCAGAGTGCATTTCAGAGTGCATTTCAGAGTGCTTTTCAGAGTGCATTTCAGAGTACTTTTCAGAATACTTTTCAGAATACTTTTCAGAGTGCATTTCAGAGTGCATTTCAGAGTGCATTTCAGAGTACTGTTCAGAATACTTTTCAGAGTACTTTTCAGAGTGCATTTCAGAGTGCATTTCAGAGTGCATTTCAGAGTACTGTTCAGAATACTTTTCAGAATACTTTTCAGAGTGCATTTCAGAGTGCATTTCAGAGTGCATTTCAGAGTACTGTTCAGAATACTTTTCAGAGTACTTTTCAGAGTACTTTTCAGAATACTTTTCAGAGTGCATTTCAGAGTGCATTTCAGAGTGCTTTTCAGAGTACTTTTCAGAGTGCATTTCAGAGTACTTTTCAGAATACTTTTCAGAGTGCATTTCAGAGTGCATTTCAGAGTGCATTTCAGAGTACTGTTCAGAATACTTTTCAGAGTACTTTTCAGAGTGCATTTCAGAGTACTTTTCAGAATACTTTTCAGAGTGCATTTCAGAGTGCATTTCAGAGTGCATTTCAGAGTACTGTTCAGAATACTTTTCAGAGTACTTTTCAGAGTGCATTTCAGAGTGCATTTCAGAGTACTTTTCAGAATACTTTTCAGAGTGCATTTCAGAGTGCATTTCAGAGTATTTCAGAGTACTGTTCAGAATACTTTTCAGAGTGCATTTCAGAGTACTTTTCAGAATACTTTTCAGAGTGCATTTCAGAGTGCATTTCAGAGTACTGTTCAGAATACTTTTCAGAGTGCATTTCAGAGTGCATTTCAGAGTACTGTTCAGAATACTTTTCAGAGTACTTTTCAGAGTGCATTTCAGAGTGCATTTCAGAGTACTTTTCAGAATACTTTTCAGAGTGCATTTCAGAGTGCATTTCAGAGTACTGTTCAGAATACTTTTCAGAGTGCATTTCAGAGTACTTTTCAGAATACTTTTCAGAGTGCATTTCAGAGTGCATTTCAGAGTACTGTTCAGAATACTTTTCAGAGTGCATTTCAGAGTGCATTTCAGAGTGCATTTCAGAGTGCATTTCAGAGTACTGTTCAGAGTACTGTTCAGAGTACTTTTCAGAATACATTTCAGAGTGCATTTCAGAGTACTTTTCAGAATACTTTTCAGAGTGCATTTCAGAGTGCATTTCAGAGTACTGTTCAGAATACTTTTCAGAATACTTTTCAGAGTGCATTTCAGAGTGCATTTCAGAGTACTGTTCAGAATACTTTTCAGAGTGCATTTCAGAGTACTTTTCAGAATACTTTTCAGAGTGCATTTCAGAGTGCATTTCAGAGTACTGTTCAGAATACTTTTCAGAGTGCATTTCAGAGTGCATTTCAGAGTGCATTTCAGAGTACTGTTCAGAGTACTGTTCAGAGTACTTTTCAGAATACATTTCAGAGTGCATTTCAGAGTACTTTTCAGAATACTTTTCAGAGTGCATTTCAGAGTGCATTTCAGAGTACTGTTCAGAATACTTTTCAGAGTGCATTTCAGAGTGCATTTCAGAGTGCATTTCAGAGTACTGTTCAGAGTACTGTTCAGAGTACTGTTCAGAGTGCATTTCAGAGTGCATTTCAGAATACTTTTCAGAATACTGTTCAGAGTACTGTTCAGAGAACTTTTCAGAGTGCATTTCAGAGTGCATTTCAGAGTGCATTTCAGAGTACATTTCAGAGTACTGTTCAGGGTACTGTTCAGAGTACTTTTCAGAGTGCATTTCAGAGTGCATTTCAGAGTACTTTTCAGAATACTTTTCAGAGTACTTTTCAAATACAAAAACATAGAAAAAATAACATAGAATGCCCACCCTAGTCACACCATGGCCTAACCAAAATACAGAATAAAAGCCTCTCTATGGCCAGGGCGTGACAGTATTAAGAGAGAAGATGATTGGAGAGAGGCTAAATGAGTCCACCAATCAGAGTAGAGTTGTTTCAACAAAGTCTTTTGAATAGTTGATTTGTCTATAGATGATTAAAGTGTCTGTCTTGTCAAATGTGAAGAGAGGCAGGCTGCACACACGTACAGTACTGCAATGTGCCCTCCACGGTCTCTGTGTGTGATACGTGTTGGGATTCTGGTGGTGTGCCAAGCTCTTTATAAATAGTGATGAGGCCAGATACAATTTTCTGAGGTGAACCACAGGGGAACAAATTAACAATCATATCCAATCTCCAAATTCAGGATATCGCAAAATACAATCTCAGTGGAATATTTTCTGTTGAATATATATACACCCTATCCGAGATAAACTTGCTAAGGATATCTGGCAGGGCCATTATCATCTGATCATATGAAGCCTGAGGTTAACCAGTTCCACCAGACTACTGGAAATACAATTTTTTTAAGGCTTTATGGACATAGAAACTTGTAGATTGCAACAACAACAAAATAAATGTTTAAAAATAAATAAAAAATATAACTAAAGGTCTCCTTTTTTGCTTTTTCTGCATCTACCCCCCAGATTATAACCAGCTGGGATTTTGTTCCCAGAATCATTGAAAGGCTTTTGATCATTACATGGGTCCTCTTTGATCCAACTACAGAGCCCTCAGCCTTCAACGTTGGCCACTATTCCCTCCGTTCTCAAGAGACTCAACAAGAGCTTCCAGGAACGTGACCGTTTCTCCTCTTTGGATCTGCATAAGCCTTTCTTCAGTCCTTGGAGACTCGTCAAAGAGGGTCTGTATTATCTTATGATGCATACTCTTCCAACTAATAGGGTGGACTGTTGCATACTAAACACTTACATATATACATATATATATATAAATACATAGGAAGAAGAAGAATCTGCTTTGGTCAGCTCCAGCAATACTTTGTATAAAGTATCTGGTCAACTAATTCTTTTTGGGATAGAAATCAAATCATTTCCAAGGAGAGTATGAAAACCCCACTTTAAGTTGTACGTTTACATGCATCTTAATTAATTTCATGGGAATACCGTGGCATTGAATATAATATATAATATACAGTATATACAGATATAAAACATGTAGATAGATATAGTCATCACATACAGTACATGCTTAATAACAGTGGCCACATTCCCAGATGTACATCATGATATTTTCTACAGCGCATATTCCCCACCTATAGTTAATTACCTAAATAGGTAACACTCTACATTTAAGGGAAATTTCACAATATTTCAAACTTTTATATTCATCATCTCCAGCACCACCCCAACATCAACTGTAGCTCAGTTGGTAGAGCATGGCGCTTGTAACGCCAGGGTAGTGGGTTCGATCCCCGGGACCACCCATACGTAGAATGTATGCACACATGACTGTAAGTCGCTTTGGATAAAAGCGTCTGCTAAATTGCATATATTATTATATTATTAACATATGTGAAAATGGCACGTTTCTATGTTTTGTAGTAAAAAATATAAACGTTAAATCATCAACAGATTAGTAGATCATTATCATATCAAATCAAATTTGTGTTTAGCAGATGTTATTGCGGGTGGAAGGACACAGAGCCACAGTGTCCAACGATCCCCCTCGTCTCAGCATCCAGTATCTATGCTGCGGGGGGACAGGGGCAGTCTGTCCTATCTGGTGATCTGATGATATACCTCTAGAGATGTGGGGTTATATCCTGCCTGGTTGGCCCTGTCTGGGGGTATCGTCGGACAGAGCCACAGTGTCCAACGATCCCCCTCGTCTCAGCATCCAGTATCTATGCTGCGGGGGGACAGGGGCAGTCTGTCCTATCTGGTGATCTGATGATATACCTCTAGAGATGTGGGGTTATATCCTGCCTGGTTGGCCCTGTCTGGGGGTATCGTCGGACAGAGCCACAGTGTCCAACGATCCCCCTTGTCTCAGCCTCCAGTATCTATGCTGCGGGGGGACAGGGGCAGTCTGTCCTATCTGGTGATCTGATGTTATACCTCTAGTGATGTGGGGTTATATCCTGCCTGGTTGGCCCTGTCTGGGGGTATCGTCGGACAGAGCCACAGTGTCCAACGATCCCCCTTGTCTCAGCCTCCAGTATCTATGCTGCGGGGGGACAGGGGCAGTCTGTCCTATCTGGTGATCTGATGATATACCTCTAGAGATGTGGGGTTATATCCTGCCTGGTTGGCCCTGTCTGGGGGTATCGTCGGACAGAGCCACAGTGTCCAACGATCCCCCTCGTCTCAGCATCCAGTATCTATGCTGCGGGGGGACAGGGGCAGTCTGTCCTATCTGGTGATCTGATGATATACCTCTAGTGATGTGGGGTTATATCCTGCCTGGTTGTCTCTGTCTGGGGGTATCGTCGGACAGAGCCACAGTGTCCAACGATCCCCCTTGTCTCAGCCTCCAGTATCTATGCTGCAATAGTCTATGTGCTGTGGGGGGACAGAATCAGTCTGTCCAGGGTCAGTCTGTCCTATCTGGTGTTATTCTCCTATCTAATCTGGTGTCCTGTGTGAATTTAAGTATTTTCTCTCTCTCTCTCTCCCTCTCCACACCGGTTGTCTCGATTTCTGAATGCTCGGCTATGAAAAGCCAACTGACATTTACTCCTGAGGTACTGACCTGTTGCACCCTCTACAACCACTGTGATTATTATTTCACCCTGTTGGTCATCTATGAACGTTTGAACATCTTGAAGAACAATCTGGCCATGTACTCTTATAATCTCCACCCAGCACAGCCAGAAGAGGACTGGCCACCCCTCAGAGCCTGGTTCCTCTCTACCCAGCACAGCCAGAAGAGGACTGGCCACCCCTCAGAGCCTGGTCCCTCTCTACCCGGCACAGCCAGAAGAGGACTGGCCACCCCTCAGAGCCTGGTTCCTCTCTACCCAGCACAGCCAGAAGAGGACTGGCCACCCCTCAGAGCCTGGTCCCTCTCTACCCAGCACAGCCAGAAGAGGACTGGCCACCCCTCAGAGCCTGGTTCCTCTCTAGGTTTCTTCCTAGGTTCTTGCCTTTCTAGGGAGTTTTTCTGAGCCTGTGTGCTTCTACATCTGCATTGCTTGCACTTCTGTGTTGTAGGCTGGGTTTCTGTACAAGCACATTGTGACATCTGCTGATGTAAAAAAGGGCTTTATACTGTAAATACATTAGATTTGATGAATGTAGCCTCTGAAATCTATAAATAGATGTACCTTACTACAGTTGAAACAAGGTCTTCTTCGAAGTACTGTTTTGTACTGTTAGTATTGTTCATAGGATATTGTTAAAATGGCAGACAAGTGGCACTGATACTTGGTATTCAAAATAGGCATAACGCACGAGTCAAGTACATCATTATGTGAGCTGCTCCAGAATACATTACTGAACATTCAAAGTGATGTCTAACTATAATAGGCATAGCAATTTCTCAGTGATTATCAGTAGACTGAATGCTTTAGCCTCTCTGATACGTATTTTACTACAATGAAATGGGACTTGTCATATTCACACATGAAGCTCTGCTGGAAACTTACATGAATAAACTAGAAATCATTTGATTGGACGTTTTTTTTCGTGGAGAATATTGTGTTTATAGTGGAATGTGTATTGTCGTCATCTTTCTACCTCGATGAAAGATGAAATAGAGCCAGTCCTCTGAAGTCTGTTGGGGACGCCGGCGGCTGTCGTGACCCCAGACAACCAACTGACAGAGGAGCTGACAGAGAGAGACGGGTGGTGCTTACTGTCCCACGGGGCTGGGACTTGGCTGCACTCAACCTGCAGAGGGGACGTGATCATGGACTTCCAGGTCAGTGTTACCCATAATCCAAAGTTATTAATTAGGACTTTCATTTAAAACAAATCTAATTGAAATTTAACCAAATTCAAAAACTACGAATCACTCTGCACTAGTCCACTTTTAAGATCGTTTTTATCATCTAGTAAGCGGGCAAACTGAAAATACACTATAATTATGTTCCAGACTGGAGGACGTTCTGTGGACTTGACTGAAGAGAGAATCAAGACGATTTCAGAGAAGTTGTAAAGGATGCAAATGTTGTTGGAAAATAATAATAATGGACTTGAATAGACATGGTGGACTTGAATAGACATGGTGGACTTGAATAGACATGGTGGACTTGAATAGACATGGTGGACTTGAATAGACATGGTGGACTTGAATAGACATGGTGGACTTGAATAGACATGGTGGACTTGAATAGACATGGTGGACTTGAATAGACATGGTGGACTTGAATAGACATGGTGGACTTGAATAGACATGGTGGACTTGAATAGACATGGTGGACTTGAATAGACATGGTGGACTTGAATAGACATGGTGGACTTGAATAGACATGGTGGACTTGAATAGACATGGTGGACTTGAATAGACATGGTGGACTTGAATAGACATGGTGGACTTGAATAGACATGGTGGACTTGAATAGACATGGTGGACTTGAATAGACATGGTGGACTTGAATAGACATGGTGGACTTGAATAGACATGGTGGACTTGAATAGACATGGTGGACTTGAATAGACATGGTGGACTTGAATAGACATGGTGGACTTGAATAGACATGGTGGACTTGAATAGACATGGTGGACTTGAATAGACATGGTGGACTTGAATAGACATGGTGGACTTGAATAGACATGGTGGACTTGATAGACATGGTGGACTTGAATAGACATGGTGGACTTGAATAGACATAATGGACTTGAATAGACATGGTGGACTTGAATAGACATGGTGGACTTGAATAGACATGGTGGACTTGAATAGACATGGTGGACTTGAATAGACATGGTGGACTTGAATAGACATGGTGGACTTGAATAGACATGGTGGACTTGAATAGACATAATGGACTTGAATAGACATGGTGGACTTGAATAGACATGGTGGACTTGAATAGACATGGTGGACTTGAATAGACATGGTGGACTTGAATAGACATGGTGGACTTGAATAGACATGGTGGACTTGAATAGACATGGTGGACTTGAATAGACATGGTGGACTTGAATAGACATGGTGGACTTGAATAGACATGGTGGACTTGAATAGACATGGTGGACTTGAATAGACATGGTGGACTTGAATAGACATGGTGGACTTGAATAGACATGGTGGACTTGAATAGACATGGTGGACTTGAATAGACATGGTGGACTTGAATAGACATGGTGGACTTGAATAGACATGGTGGACTTGAATAGACATGGTGGACTTGAATAGACATAATGGACTTGAATAGACATGGTGGACTTGAATAGACATGGTGGACTTGAATAGACATGGTGGACTTGAATAGACATGGTGGACTTGAATAGACATGGTGGACTTGAATAGACATGGTGGACTTGAATAGACATGGTGGACTTGAATAGACATGGTGGACTTGAATAGACATGGTGGACTTGAATAGACATGGTGGACTTGAATAGACATGGTGGACTTGAATAGACATAATGGACTTGAATAGACATGGTGGACTTGAATAGACATGGGACTTGAATAGACATGGTGGACTTGAATAGACATGGTGGACTTGAATAGACATGGTGGACTTGAATAGACATGGTGGACTTGAATAGACATGGTGGACTTGAATAGACATGGTGGACTTGAATAGACATGGTGGACTTGAATAGACATGGTGGACTTGAATAGACATGGTGGACTTGAATAGACATGGTGGACTTGAATAGACATGGTGGACTTGAATAGACATGGTGGACTTGAATAGACATGGTGGACTTGAATAGACATGGTGGACTTGAATAGACATGGTGGACTTGAATAGACATGGTGGACTTGAATAGACATGGTGGACTTGAATAGACATGGTGGACTTGAATAGACATGGTGGACTTGAATAGACATGGTGGACTTGAATAGACATGGTGGACTTGAATAGACATGGTGGACTTGAATAGACATGGTGGACTTGAATAGACATGGTGGACTTGAATAGACATGGTGGACTTGAATAGACATGGTGGACTTGAATAGACATGGTGGACATGAATAGACATGGTGGACTTGAATAGACATGGTGGACTTGAATAGACATGGTGGAATAGACATTGAAATAGACATGGTGGACTTGAATAGACATGGTGGACATGAATAGACATGGTGGACTTGAATAGACATGGTGGACTTGAATAAACATGGTGGACTTGAATAGACATGGTGGACTTGAATAGACATGGTGGACTTGAATAGACATGGTGGACATGAATAGACATGGTGGACTTGAATAGACATGGTGGACTTGAATAGACATGGTGGACTTGAATAGACATGGTGGACATGAATAGACATGGTGGACTTGAATAGACATGGTGGACTTGAATAGACATGGTGGACTTGAATAGACATGGTGGACTTGAATAGACATGGTGGACTTGAATAGACATGGTGGACATGAATAGACATGGTGGACTTGAATAGACATGGTGGACTTGAATAGACATGGTGGACTTGAATAGACATGGTGGACTTGAATAGACATGGTGGACATGAATAGACATGGTGGACTTGAATAGACATGGTGGACTTGAATAGACATGGTGGACTTGAATAGACATGGTGGACTTGAATAGACATGGTGGACTTGAATAGACATGGTGGACTTGAATAGACATGGTGGACTTGAATAGACATGGTGGACTTGAATAGACATGGTGGACTTAAATAGACATGGTGGACTTGAATAGACATGGTGGACTTGAATAGACATGGTGGACTTGAATAGACATGGTGGACAATAGACATGGTGGACTTGAATAGACATGGTGGACTTGAATAGACATGGTGGACTTGAATAGACATGGTGGACTTGAATGGTGGACTTGAATAGACATGGTGGACTTGAATAGACATGGTGGACTTGAATAGACATGGTGGACTTGAATAGACATGGACTTGAATACTTGGACTTGAATAGACATGGTGGACTTGAATAGACATGGTGGACTTGAATAGACATGGTGGACTTGAATAGACATGGTGGACTTGAATAGACATGGTGGACTTGAATAGACATGGTGGACTGAATAGACATGGTGGACTTGAATA
This sequence comes from Oncorhynchus gorbuscha, assembly GCF_021184085.1. Taxonomy (NCBI): domain Eukaryota; kingdom Metazoa; phylum Chordata; class Actinopteri; order Salmoniformes; family Salmonidae; genus Oncorhynchus; species Oncorhynchus gorbuscha. The sequence continues at coordinate 6,372,828 of NC_060189.1, forward strand.
GACATGGTGGACTTGAATAGACATGGTGGACAGTGAATAGACATGGTGGACTTGAATAGACATGGTGGACTTGAATAGACAATGACATGTGGACTTGAATAGACATAATGAGACTGAATAGACTTGAATAGACATGGTGGACTTGAATAGACATGGTGGACTTGAATAGACATGGTGGACTTGAATAGACATGGTGGACTTGAATAGACATGGTGGACTTGAATAGACATGGTGGACTTGAATAGACATGGTGGACTTGAATAGACATGGTGGACTTGAATAGACATGGTGGACATGAATAGACATGGTGGACTTGAATAGACATGGTGGACTTGAATAGACATGGTGGACTTGAATAGACATGGTGGACTTGAATAGACATGGTGGACTTGAATAGACATGGTGGACATGAATAGACATGGTGGACTTGAATAGACATGGTGGACTTGAATAAACATGGTGGACTTGAATAGACATGGTGGACTTGAATAGACATGGTGGACTTGAATAGACATGGTGGACATGAATAGACATGGTGGACTTGAATAGACATGGTGGACTTGAATGGTGGACATGGTGGACTTGAATAGACATGGTGGACTTGAATAGACATGGTGGACTTGAATAGACATGGTGGACTTGAATAGACATGGTGGACTTGAATAGACATGGTGGACTTGAATAGACATGGTGGACTTGAATAGACATGGTGGACTTGAATAGACATGACATGGTGGACATGAATAGACATGGTGGACTTGAATAGACATGGTGGACTTGAATAGACATGGTGGACTTGAATAGACATGGTGGACTTGAATAGACATGGTGGACATGAATAGACATGGTGGACTTGAATAGACATGGTGGACTTGAATAGACATGGTGGACTTGAATAGACATGGTGGACTTGAATAGACATGGTGGACTTGAATAGACATGGTGGACTTGAATAGACATGGTGGACTTGAATAGACATGGTGGACTTGAATAGACATGGTGGACTTGAATAGACATGGTGGACTTGAATAGACATGGTGGACATGAATAGACATGGTGGACTTGAATAGACATGGTGGACTTGAATAGACATGGTGGACTTGAATAGACATGGTGGACTTGAATAGACATGGTGGACTTGAATAGACATGGTGGACTTGAATAGACATGGTGGACTTGAATAGACATGGTGGACTTGAATAGACATCTTGTCGACATTGATTGCTGGCTGGGAGGACCGGTAGAGGAACCTCTGTCTGGTTCGAGGACAGGTCCGCTCTTTTCATGTCTCATTGAAAAACAGATGACGATGATTTGGGAAGGAGACTTTGGTGAGATTTTGAAAACACATTTACAGACTACATGTAAAAACATAGAGTAAAGCCACACAGCACTTCGGAAGGTATCTGGTATAGGATACACTGTAGAAGTATTGTGGTAGTATTTGCTGCGTGCGGCCGTATCTGACTACATTGGACTGATTATTATTATTATCAATGAATTACTGGATGTATTCAGGTTCTGGTGCGACAGTGAGGGTGTGTTTACACAGAGGGTTGAACTTCTAAAGGTACTCTCTTGTCTCATGTCATCTGTAACAAAAGTGAAGTGAAAGAGGCCCCCCCCTCTTGACACCTTCAGATTTGGGAAATACTCAAGTCTTTTGCCCCCGTGTGATAATATGCCATCAACGAGCTTGGGAGGCGTGGAGAGAGGAGCCCATTCATTCTCATTCATTTATGTGTTTGTATGTAAATGTCAGTGGTGCTAAACATTGGCAGTTAAGTGGCCACACCCCCACACGTTCTTAAATCCACGGTCAAATTAGAATGCACAGGACTGAATGAGAGAAAACAGACAGGCTGCAAGCGTTAACGGAGTCACAGCTCGTCAATTTAGAAAGCAAGTCTATTTTTGACTTGTCCACCCAGAGCAGTGCTGGTATAATAAGCAAGTCGTTGCTTGGGTCATTTGTAGAAAAGGGATGAGAGGAACTGTTATGATTTTCTCTATGCTCAGTAGACTAAAGACGTAGTTTAAAATGTATTGGGCTGTAAGCTAAGGTTTTTCAGGGCTTCATCTTATAGCTAGAGGGCTCCTGATATCTCCAGGAATTATTAGCATAATTTTAGACTTTTGTTGTCTAGTACTGTGTTTTTCCTAGCTAGGGCTTGTCTTTCTGTTAGCCTACTTGGTGTGTGAACTGCTGACTGCTATTAAGGGGCCATTTGTGACTGTTGTTTTGGTTGTAATCAGGCTGTATTGGAGGGGGAGTGGTTTCTCCTCTCCTAGGCAATCAGTAATGAAGGGGAGTGGTTTCTCCTCTCCTAGGCAATCAGTAATGAAGGGGAGTGGTTTCTCCTCTCCTAGGCAATCAGCAATTAAGGGGAGTGGTTTCTCCTCTCCTAGGCAATCAGCAATTAAGGGGAGTGGTTTCTCCTCTCCTAGGCAATCAGCAATTAAGGGGAGTGGTTTCTCCTCTCCTAGGCAATCAGCAATTAAGGGGAGTGGTTTCTCCTCTCCTAGGCAATCAGCAATTACGGGGAGTGGTTTCTCCTCTCCTAGGCAATCAGCAATTAAGGGGAGTGGTTTCTCCTCTCCTAGTCAATCAGTAATTAGTGCAGGGAGGTGTGTTCTTCACTTTTGGAAGGCAATTAGCAATTAGTATTAGTACTTCAGTCTCCCCTGTTTTCTCAGTGGCAGTTGTAAGTGGTGGTCTCGTCACAGAAATGAAGACTGTTCTGTAGAGTTGTTGGAGGATGAAGAGAGAGGAAGGCTCCGCTCTGTCACTTGAGTGTCCTACCTAGTTATTTTAATATCTCATGATGCTCTTTTGTAGCCTTGTCAACTATGTGTGTTTTCTATACCAGTGCGCTCCTCTCCCTGTAGGCTTTAGAAGACCTTCCTCTGACTGCAACCCTTTTAATTTAGTGTGACCTGAGCACCCAACCCTTTTAATTTAGTGTGACCTGAGCACCCAACCCTTTTAATTTAGTGTCCCCTGAGCACCCAACCCTTTTAATTTAGTGTCCCCTGAGCACCCAACCCTTTTAATTTAGTGTCCCCTGAGCACCCAACCCTTTTAATTTAGTGTGACCTGAGCACCCAACCCTTTTAATTTAGTGTCCCCTGAGCACCCAACCCTTTTAATTTAGTGTCCCCTGAGCACCCAACCCATTTAATTTAGTGTGACCTGAGCACCCAACCCTTTTAATTTAGTGTGACCTGAGAACCCAACCCTTTTAATTTAGTGTCCCCTGAGCACCCAACCCTTTTAAATTAGTGTCCCCTGAGCACCCAACCCTTTTAATTTAGTGCCCCCTGGGCACCAAACCCTTTTAATTTAGTGTCCCCTGAGCACCCAACCCTTTTAGTTTAGTGTCCCCTGAGCACCAAACCCTTTTAATGTAGTGTCCCCTGAGCACCAAACCCTTTTAATTTAGTGTCCCCTGAGCACCCAACCCTTTTAATTTAGTGTCCCCTGAGCACCCAACCCTTTTAATTTAGTGTCCCCTGAGCACCAAACCCTTTTAATGTAGTGTCCCCTGAGCACCAAACCCTTTTAATTTAGTGTGACCTGAGCACCCAACCCTTTTAATTTAGTGTCCCCTGAGCACCCAACCCTTTTAATTTAGTGTCCCCTGAGCACCAAACCCTTTTAATGTAGTGTCCCCTGAGCACCAAACCCTTTTAATTTAGTGTGACCTGAGCACCCAACCCTTTTAATTTAGTGTCCCCTGAGCACCAAACCCTTTTAATTTAGTGTCCCCTGAGCACCCAACCCTTTTAATTTAGTGTCCCCTGAGCACCAAACCCTTTTAATTTAGTGTCCCCTGAGCACCAAACCCATGTGGAATTCCTGGACAGTGTTTGAAACTGCCGATCTGCGGTCAAGAATGCCGAGTTCGTCTCAGCCTGTGCTGCCCTTCAGTCCCTTGACTTTTTTTGGCCCTGACGCAGACCTGGATCACCCCAGAAAACAATGCTACTCTAGCTGCTCGCTCTTCATCTGACTAGGTTTTTTAAAATCTCATAGTCCGAGAGCATCACGGTGGTGATACAGGTCTACTCATTTCTCTTAAGTTATTTTCTATTTTCTCCCCCTCTCACTTGTCCATCTGCTCTCTCACTTGTCCATCTGCTCATTTGAATTCCATGCTGTCACTGTCACTTGTCCACTCAAGTTTAACATTGTCATCTATGGCCCACCAGGTGTCCTTAGAGTTCCTCAATGAACTTGACACCTTGACAAGCAAATTTCCTGACAATGGCTCACTTGGGGACTTCGACATCCGCCTTCGATGAATTTCTTTCCAACTTTCTCTGTCCGCTCCTTGCCTCATCTGACCTCATCCTTTCCCAGGCAGGCAATACGCTACTAATCTCACTGCAACCCCCCTCCAGGGCTCTGATCACTATATACTATGTGTGTACACACTACTGTTCAAAAGTTTGGGTTCACTTAGAAATGTCTTTTTTTTTGGTCCATTAAAATAACTTTGATCAGAAATACAGTGTAGACATTGTTATGTTGTAAATTACTATTGTAGCTGGACACGGCAGATTTTTTTTAATGGAAAATCTACATAGGCGTACAGATGCTCATTACCAGCAACCAAGTACTTGCCCCCTTTCTAATTTGATCTATTTTTCCATATTTTTGATACTGAATATCAGATCTTCAACCAAAACCTAATATTAGATAAAGAGAACCTGAGCTTTACTAAATTTGGAATTGGCTTAACTTTGAACATTGAGATATAAAATAAATGATAGAGACGAAGCCTTGAATAGAAATAATCTGTAGAAACCCAGAAGGCTTTGGAATGTGTTTGATGGAGGAGAGCGATGTGTTGATATAGGGAAGACAGAAGGATATTTTAGGATTAGGTGAAGGAGGGCTTGAGGTCAGGGGGTGAGGGGTGAGGTCAGTTCCCCTTAAGGGAGTAATCAGGGTTAGTATCTGGTTACCTTCTTTCTCTTGGGCATAAACTAAGGATTAGAGAGAGGGAGTCTCTTAAGTAGGATGTCTATGAACTGTGATGTGAGAAATGTTTTGCTGTCTGATTACAGCTGTAAAGAACCTTTGGGAACAATTAAACTTGGTTAAAGCTTCTCTAGTGTCCGAGTCATTTACTCTGAAAAATAAGAACCTAACACCAACAACAAAAAATATATACTTATTTTATTAGCAAGGTTAAGCAATAGCCAATTGCTGTGTGAAAAAGTAATTGCCCCCTTACAGTGCCTTGCGAAAGTATTCGGCCACCTTGAACTTTGCGGCCTTTTGCCACATTTCAGGCTTCAAACATAAAGATATAAAACTGTATTTTTTGTGAAGAATCAACAACAAGTGGGACACAATGGTGAAGTGGAACGACATTTATTGGATATTTCAAACTTTTTTAACAAATCAAAAACTGAAAAATTGGGCGCGCAAAATTATTCAGCCCCTTTACTTTCAGTGCAGCAAACTCTCTCCAGAAGTTCAGTGAGGATCTCTGAATGATCCAATGTTGACCTAAATGACTAATGATGATAAATACAATCCACCTGTTTGTAATCAAGTCTCCGTATAAATGCACCTGCACTGTGATAGTCTCAGAGGTCCGTTAAAAGCGCAGAGAGCATCATGGAGAACAAGGAACACACCAGGCAGGTCCGAGATACTGTTGTGAAGAAGTTTAAAGCCGGATTTGGATACAAAAAGATTTCCCAAGCTTTAAACATCCCAAGGAGCACTGTGCAATCGATAATATTGAAATGGAAGGAGTATCAGACCACTGCAAATCTACCAAGAACTGGCCGTCCCTCTAAACCTTCAGCTCATACAAGGAGAAGACTGATCAGAGATGCAGCCAAGAGGCCCATGATCACTCTGGATGAACTGCAGAGATCTACAGCTGAGGTGGGAGACTCTGTCCATAGGACAACAATCAGTCGTATATTGCACAAATCTGGCCTTTATGGAAGAGTGGCAAGAAGAAAGCCATTTAAGATATCCATAAAAAGTGTTGTTTAACCTCTTGCTCCTACCTGACACGCAGGCGTCCCATCTAGACATCTGGAAATGCAAATGCGCTACGCTAAATGCTTATAGCACTCGTTAAAACTCAAACGTTCATTAAAATACACATGCAGGGTATTGAATTAAAGCTACACTCGTTGTGAATCCAGGCAACAAGTCAGATTTTTAAAATGCATTTCGGCGAAAGCATGAGAAGCTATTATCTGATAGCATGTAACACCCCAAAAGATGCGCAGGGGACGTAAACACAAAACACAAAATAAAATATAAAACATTCATTACCTTTGACCATCTTCTTTGTTGGCACTCCTAGATGTCCCATATATACTATTGGGTCTTTTTTCGATTAAATCGGTCCATATATAGCCTAGATATCGATCTATGAAGACTGTGTGATCAACGAAAAAAATTGTGTTTTATAACGTAACGTCATTTTTTTTATTATTAAAAAAGTCGATGATAAACTTTCACAAAACACTTAGAAATAATTTTGTAATGCAACTTTAGGTATTAGTAAACGTTAATAAGCGATCAAATTGATCACGAGGCGATGTATATTCTATTGCTGTACGTCTGGAAATAATGTCCGGGTCAATCTCAACCAAAATATCCGGTCGGAGACCTGAAGAAATGGGCTGTCTCTTCTTCGTTTGACCAAGAAACAAATCATAGGCAAATGACAAGACTGTTGACATCGTGTGGAAGCTGTAGGTATTGCAACCTCGGCCCCATTTAATGTGGTTCACCTTTATCAATCGGTTGAAGTTGCGCATGAATATATTTTTCCATTTTCAGTGATCAGATTTTCCTGCACTTTTCGATGAAACGCACGTTCTGTTATAGTCACAGCCGTGATTTTATAAACAGTTTTATAAAAGTCTGAGTGTTTTCTATCCACACATACTAATCATATGCACATACTATATTCCTGGCATGAGAAGCAGGGTGCTGAAATGTTGCGCGATTTTTAACAGAGTGTTCGAAAAAGTAGGGGGTAGGAGTAACAGGTTAAAGTTTGCCACGAGCCACCTGGGAGACACACCAAACATGTGGAAGAAGGTGCTCTGGTCAGATGAAACCAAAATTGAACTTTTTGGCAACAATGCAAAACGTTATGTTTGGCGTAAAAGCAACACAGCTCATCACCCTAAACACACCATCCCCACTGTCAAACATGGTGGTGGCAGCATCATGGTTTGGGCCTGCTTTTTTTCAGCAGGGACAGGGAAGATGGTTCAAATTGATGGGAAGATGGATGGAGCCAAATACAGGACCATTCTGGAAGAAAACCTGATGGAGTCTGCACAAGACCTGAGACTGGGACGGAGATTTGTCTTCCAACAAGACAAAACATAAAGCAAAATCTACAATGGAATGGTTCAAAAATAAACATATCCAGGTGTTAGAATGGCCAAGTCAAAGTCCAGACCTGAATCCAATCGAGAATCTGTGGAAAGAACTGAAAACTGCTGTTCACAAATGCTCTCCATCCAACCTCACTGAGCTCGAGCTGTTTTGCAAGGAGGAATGGGAAAAAGTTTAAGTCTCTCGATGTGCAAAACTGATAGACATACCCCAAGCGACTTACAGCTGTAATCGCAGCAAAAGGTGGCGCTACAAAGTATTAACTTAAGGGGGCTGAATAATTTTGCATGCCCAATTTTTCAGTCTTTGATTTGTTAAAAAAAGTTTGAAATATCCAATAAATGTCGTTCCACTTCATGATTGTGTCCCACTTGTTGTTGATTATTTACAAAAAAATACAGTTTTATATCTTTATGTTTGAAGCCTGAAATGTGGCAAAAGGTCGCACAGTTCAAGGGGGCCGAATACTTTCGCAAGGCACTGTTCATCCAAAACTGATTTAGCTGAAATGACTGCAAACAAATGCTTCCTGTAGTTGTTGATCAGTCTCTCATGTTGCTGTGGAGGAATTTTGGCCCACTCTTGCAGGCAGGACTGCTTCAACTCAGGGACATTTGTGGGTTTTCAAGCATGAACTGCTCATTTCAAGTCCTGCTCCAACATCTCAATTAGGATTAGTCCAGGACTTTGACTAGGCCATTCCACATCTTCAAATGTGTTGCTTTTTAACCATTCTCTTGTAGACTTGATTGTGTGTTTTGGATCATTGTCTTGCTGCATAACCCAGCTGTGCTTCAGCTCACAGACAGATGGCCTGACATTCTCGAGTAGAATTCTCTGATACAGAGCAGAATTCATGGTTCCTTCTATTAAGGCAAGTCGTCCAGGTCCTGAGGCAGCAAAGCATCCCCAAACCATCACACTACAACCATGCTTGACCGTTGATATGTGGTTCTTACTGTGGAATGCAGTGTTTGGTTTTCGCCAGGCATAATGGGACCCATCTCATCCAAAAAGTGGACTCAAGTTTGCCAAAAAGCACCTGGAAGAATATTCTATGGACAGTTGAGTCAAAGTTATAACTTTCTGGATGAGTATAAATCATCCCTGACAACTGGCTGTGTCCCCTCTGACTTCAAAATGTCCAGAGTCGCTCCCCTCCTCAAGAAGCCAACAATCAACTCCTCTGATGTCAAACACTACAGATCGGTATCTCTTTCTTTTCTTTACAAAACACTTGAGCGTGCCGTCTCTGACCAACTCTCTCGCTATCTTTCAGAACCATCTTCTTGACTCTAACCAGTGATGCTTCAAGCCGTCCCAGGCTCTATCAGATCCTCCATCCTCCCTCTCAGTGCTGAGCGTCCCAGGCTCTATCAGATCCTCCACCCTCCCTCTCAATGCTGAGCGTCCCAGGCTCTATCAGATCCTCCACCCTCCCTCTCAATGCTGAGCGTCCCAGGCTCTATCAGATCCTCCACCCTCCCTCTCAGTGCTGAGCGTCCCAGGCTCTATCAGATCCTCCACCCTCCCTCTCAGTGCTGAGCGTCCCAGGCTCTATCAGATCCTCCACCCTCCCTCTCAATGCTGAGCGTCCCAGGCTCTATCAGATCCTCCACCCTCCCTCTCAGTGCTGGGCGTCCCAGGCTCTATCAGATCCTCCACCCTCCCTCTCAGTGCTGGGCGTCCCAGGCTCTATCAGATCCTCCACCCTCCCTCTCAGTGCTGAGCGTCCCAGGCTCTATCAGATCCTCCACCCTCCCTCTCAGTGCTGAGCGTCCCAGGCTCTATCAGATCCTCCACCCTCCCTCTCAGTGCTGGGCGTCCCAGGCTCTATCAGATCCTCCACCCTCCCTCTCAGTGCTGGGCGTCCCAGGCTCTATCAGATCCTCCACCCTCCCTCTCAGTGCTGGGCGTCCCAGGCTCTATCAGATCCTCCACCCTCCCTCTCAGTGCTGGGCGTCCCAGGCTCTATCAGATCCTCCACCCTCCCTCTCAGTGCTGGGCGTCCCAGGCTCTATCAGATCCTCCACCCTCCCTCTCAGCGCTGGGTGTCCCAGGCTCTATCAGATCCTCCACCCTCCCTCTCAGTGCTGGGAGTTCCAGGCTCTGCACACTCTTGGGTTGCGTCCAACCTGACAGGCCGCTCGTACCAGGTGACTTGGAGACAATCTGTTTCTGTAGCAAGGACCCTCATTATTGGTGTCCCCCAGGGTTCAGTTTTAGTCCCTCTCCTTTTCTCTCTATACACCGTCACTCGGCTCCACATATCCTCACATGGTCTCTCCTATCATTGCTATGCAGATAACACGCAACTACTTTTCTCCTTCCATCCCCCTCTGACACCCAGGTGGCGACACGCATCTCTGCGTGCCTGGCAGATATCTCAGCTTGGATGTTGGTCCACCACCTCAAGCTCAATCTTGACAAGACGGAGATACTCTTCCTTCTGGGGAAGGTCTGCCAGCTCCAAGTCCTCTCCATCAAGGTTGAGAGACTCCTGTGTCCCCCTCCCAGAGTGCAAAAAGCCTTGGTATGACCCTGGACAACACCATGTCATTCTCTGCAAACATCAATGCAGTGACTCGCTCCTGCAAGTTCATGCTCTACAACATCCGTAGAGTACGACCCTTCGCACAGGAAGTGGAGCAGGTCCTAATCCAGGTCATCTCTTATCTGAACTACTGCAACTCTCTGATGGCTGGACTCCCCGCTTGTGCATCAAACCCCTGCAACTTATCCAGAATGCTGCAGCCCCCTGGTGTTAAAACCTGCCAAAGTTCTTCCATGTCACCCCACTCCTCTGCACAGGCCACTGTCTTCCAGTTGAAGCTCGTATCCACTACAATACCATGGTACTTACCTATGGAGCAACAAGAGGAACTGCCCCTCCCTACCTTCAGGCTATGCACAAACCCTACACCCCAACTCGAGCACTCCATTCTGACGCCTCTGTTCTCCTGACCCCCCCACCCCTACGGGAGGGCAGCTCCCATTCAGCCCAGTCCAAGCTCTTCTCTGTTCTGGCACTCCCACTCAGCCCAGTCCAAGCTCTTCTCTGTTCTGGTACCCCAATGGTAGAACAGGCTTCTCTGAATCCCAGCCTATCTTCCAAAAACATCTAAAACCTTACCACTTCAGAGTTAAAATAAAAATACAAATCCCCACCCCCTCTTGCACCACCTACTTTGTCCTCCCCATTACTAGCTCTGAACTTGCTGACAGTACGCACATTTTCCTCAATAAAGTGACTGTGATTATGTGGTTGTCCCACATTTAGCTATCTTAAAACCAGTTATGGCTGCAATCCCGATACCGGGATCGATATGACAACTACCAGTGAAAATAGAGGGCGACAAATTCAAACCACAGAAATCTCAAAATTACAATTCCTAAAACATACATATATATTTTATAATTTTAGCTATTCTCGTTGTTAATCCCACCAAAATGTCCGATTTCAAACAGGCTTTTCAGCGAAAGCACTACAAACGATTATGTTAGGTCTCCACCAAACAACAATAAGCAGAGCCATTTTCCAGCAAAAAGTTATACACATGGAATTATATATATACCTCTCCTTAATGCAACCGCTATGTCAGATTTCAAAAAAACTTTACGGAAAAAGAAACGCATGCAATAATCTGAGACGGCGCTCAAAAGTAAAAACACCACAGCCGCAAAGATGGCGTCAACATCAACAAGAAATTACATGATAAATATTCCCTTACCTTTGATGATCTACATCAGAAAGCACTCCAGGAATCCCAGGTCCACAATAAATGTTTGTTTTGTTCGAAAATGTCCGTTATTTATGCCCAAATACCTTCTTCTGTTAGTGCGTTTGGTATACATATCCAAACGCTAATTCTGGTCAGTGTTACATCGGACAAAAACTTCAAAAGGTGATATTACCGGTCGAAGAAACATTTCAAACTAAGTACAGAATCACTCATTAGGATGTTTTTAACATATAGCTTCAATAAAGATCCAACCGGAGTACTCCTTCTTGTCTACGTGAGCAATGGAACGCAAGTGACAACCATGAGGAAAAAGCGCGATCACAAAATGGCTGCTCGATGGACATCTGATATATTCTGCTCTCATTCACTCCCACAACAACATAGAAGCCTCATTATAATTTCTATTGATGGTTGACATCTAGTGGAACCCCTAGGCAGTGCAACATCATTCATATCTCAAGGGGATTTCATTGGGGAGTCTGGTGAATACATACAAGCTCAGATTTCTGACTTCCTGTTTTGATTTCAACTCAGGATTTTGCCTGCCAATATGAGTTATGTTATACTCACAGACATCATTCAAACAGTTTTAGAAACTTCAGAGTGTTTTTTTCTATCCAATACTAATATTAATATGCAAATATTAGCAACTATGACTGAGGAGCAGGCCGTTTAATATGGGCACCTTTCATCCAAGCTACTCAATACTGCCCCTGCAGCCATAAAAAGTTCAGATGAATTCACATAACTGTAAGTCATTCTGGGTAAGAGCGTCTGCTAAATGACGTAAGATGTCAATGGGTTACATATTTCAAAACAATCGCAGCATCTACATGTGTAGATTTTGATCATAGGCATATAGCCTAGGTAGGCTATGGCTGAACCCCTCAGAACTCCCATTTCAAGAGAGAATACTGTTTATGTAGATGACCGAGGTAAATTCTTTATAAACTGGTGTACTACCTACAACTCTCCTTGTGTTTGTGAGCTAACGTAACAACTGTTTAGAGTAGACCGGTTCTGTGGCTCCCTTTAGGACATACGACCCGAGTCCAAAAAGAAACACACAACAATCATTCACAAGGATTACAAAGCAAACGTAACAAATACAACTGTTTTATTAGGGATTCTCATTACACTGCGTAGCGTATACCAACTTAATTGTATGTGAATTGATGCCGTCTCTCTGTGTGATTTTTTTTTGGGGGGGGGGCTTTATGGTGAAAATAGCACCTGTAATTTTCCAAGTAGAGTTGAGGTATTGTAGTATGTATGGGTAGTTCCAGCACAATGTATGCTGGTTCTATTATATAGTGTACAAGGCTACAGTATGATATTTCAGTAGGGTTTTATGTTTATATTATAAATAATAGTAGGGTGTCATGCAGGTGAAAGAGGACCCAAACGCGACTTAACAGAAACAGAGTTTATTAATGTTCAAAACGGAATAACTGAAATCCTCTAGATTTGTAGAGGGGAAAACAACTGGAGAAGCGGCCACAGACTGCAGGTCGCTTCGGGTAGGCGCAGGCCGTAGTCGACTGAGACACCTGCTCACACGCAGCGTCTGATGAAGGCACAAAACACGACAGGACAGGGTGATACACAATCACGGCAAAAAACACGACAGGACAGGGCGAAACGCAATCACAGCATGGTGAATACAATACAAGGAACCGACGGCACAGGAACGGATCACAAAGGAATAAATAGGGACTCTAATCAGGGGAAAGGATCGGGAACAGGTGTGGGAAGACTAAATGATGATTAGGGGAATAGGAACAGCTGGGAGCAGGAACGGAACGACAGAGAGAAGAGAGAGCGAGAGAGTGAGAGAGGGAGGGGGAGAGAGAGGGATAGAACCAAACAAGACCAGCAGAGGGAAACGAATAGCATGGGGAGCACAGGGACAAGACATGACAATAAATGACAAACATGACAGTACCCCCCACTCACCGAGCGCCTCCTGGCGCACTCGAGGAGGAATCCTGGCGGCAACGGAGGAAATCATCGATGAGCGAACGGTCCAGCACGTCCCGAGACGGAACCCAACTCCTCTCCTCAGGACCGTAACCCTCCCAATCCACTAGGTATTGGTGACCCCGTCCCCGAGAACGCATGTCCATAATTTTATGTACCTTGTAAATAGGTGCGCTCGACAAGGACGGGAGGGGGGAGGGAAGACGAACGGGGTGCGAAGAAAGGGCTTAACACAGGAGACATGGAAGACAGGATGGACGCGACGAAGATGTCGCGGAAGAAGCAGTCGCACAGCGACAGGATTGACGACCTGGGAGACACGGAACGGACCAATGAACCGCGGAGTCAACTTACGAGAAGCTGTCGTAAGAGGAAGGTTGCGAGTGGAAAGCCACACTCTCTGGCCGCAACAATACCTTGGACTCTTAATCCTGCGTTTATTGGCGGCTCTCACCGTCTGTGCCCTGTAACGGCAAAGTGCAGACCTCACCCTCCTCCAGGTGCGCTCACAACGTTGGACAAACGCTTGAGCGGAGGGAACGCTGGACTCGGCAAGCTGGGATGAGAACAGAGGAGGCTGGTAACCCAGACTACTCTGAAACGGAGATAACCCGGTAGCAGACGAAGGAAGCGAATTGTGAGCGTATTCTGCCCAGGGGAGCTGTTCTGCCCAAGACGCAGGGTTTCTGAAAGAAAGGCTGCGTAGTATGCGACCAATCGTCTGATTGGCCCTCTCTGCTTGACCGTTAGACTGGGGATGAAACCCGGAAGAGAGACTGACGGACGCACCAATCAAACGACAGAACTCCCTCCAAAACTGTGACGTGAATTGCGGACCTCTGTCTGAAACGGCGTCTAACGGGAGGCCATGAATTCTGAATACATTCTCAATAATGATTTGTGCCGTCTCCTTAGCGGAAGGAAGTTTAGCGAGGGGAATGAAATGTGCCGCCTTAGAGAACCTATCGACAACCGTCAGAATCACAGTCTTCCCCGCAGACAAAGGCAGACCGGTAATGAAGTCTAAGGCAATGTGAGACCATGGTCGAGAAGGAATGGGGAGCGGTCTGAGACGACCGGCAGGAGGAGAGTTACCCGACTTAGTCTGCGCGCAGTCCGAACAGGCAGCCACGAAACGGCGCGTGTCACGCTCCTGAGTCGGCCACCAAAAGCGCTGGCGAATAGACGCAAGAGTGCCTCGAACACCGGGATGACCCGCTAACTTGGCAGAGTGAGCCCACTGAAGAACGGCCAGACGAGTGGAAACAGGAACGAAAAGGAGGTTACTAGGACAAGCGCGCGGCGACGCAGTGTGCGTGAGTGCTTGCTTAACCTGTCTTTCAATTCCCCAGACTGTTAACCCGACAACACGCCCATAAGGAAGAATCCCCTCGGGATCAGTAGAAGCCACAGAAGAACTAAACAGACGGGATAAGGCATCAGGCTTGGTGTTCTTGCTACCCGGACGGTAAGAAATCACAAACTCGAAACGAGCGAAAAACAATGCCCAACGAGCTTGACGGGCATTAAGTCGTTTGGCAGAACGGATGTACTCAAGGTTCTTATGGTCTGTCCAAACGACAAAAGGAACGGTCGCCCCCTCCAACCACTGTCGCCATTCGCCTAGGGCTAAGCGGATGGCGAGCAGTTCACGGTTACCCACATCATAGTTGCGCTCAGATGGCGACAGGCGATGAGAAAAATAAGCGCAAGGATGAACCTTATCGTCAGACTGGAAGCGCTGGGATAGAATGGCTCCCACGCCTACCTCTGAAGCGTCAACCTCGACAATGAATTGTCTAGTGACGTCAGGAGTAACGAGGATAGGAGCGGACGTAAAACGTTCCTTTAGAAGATCAAAAGCTCCCTGGGCGGAACCGGACCACTTAAAACACGTCTTGACAGAAGTAAGAGCTGTGAGAGGGGCAGCAACTTGACCGAAATTACGAATGAAACGCCGATAGAAATTAGCGAAACCTAAAAGCGCTGCAACTCGACACGTGACCTTGGAACGGGCCAATCACTGACAGCTTGGACCTTAGCGGAATCCATCTGAATGCCTTCAGCGGAAATAACGGAACCGAGAAAAGTAACGGAGGAGACATGAAAAGAGCACTTCTCAGCCTTTACGTAGAGACAATTCTCTAAAAGGCGCTGTAGAACACGTCGAACGTGCTGAACATGAATCTCGAGTGACGGAGAAAAAATCAGGATATCGTCAAGATAGACAAAAACAAAAATGTTCAGCATGTCTCTCAGAACATCATTAACTAATGCCTGAAAAACAGCTGGCGCATTGGCGAGACCGAACGGCAGAACCCGGTACTCAAAATGCCCTAACGGAGTATTAAACGCCGTTTTCCACTCGTCCCCCTCTCTGATGCGCACGAGATGGTAAGCGTTACGAAGGTCCAACTTAGTAAAGCACCTGGCTCCCTGCAGAATCTCGAAGGCTGATGACATAAGGGGAAGCGGATAACGATTCTTAACCGTTATGTCATTCAGCCCTCGATAATCCACGCAGGGGCGCAGAGTACCGTCCTTCTTCTTAACAAAAAGAACCCCGCCCCGGCCGGAGAGGAAGAAGGCACTATGGTACCGGCGTCAAGAGACACAGACAAATAATCCTCGAGAGCCTTACGTTCGGGAGCCGACAGAGAGTATAGTCTACCTCGAGGAGGAGTGGTCCCCGGAAGGAGATCAATACTACAATCATACGACCGGTGAGGAGGAAGGGAGTTGGCTCGGGACCGACTGAAGACCGTGCGCAGATCATGATATTCCTCCGGCACTCCTGTCAAATCGCCAGGTTCCTCCTGAGAAGTAGGGACAGAAGAAACGGGAGGGATGGCAGACATTAAACACTTCACATGACAAGAAACGTTCCAGGATAGGATAGAATTACTAGACCAATTAATAGAAGGATTATGACATACTAGCCAGGGATGACCCAAAACAACAGGTGTAAACGGTGAACGGAAAATCAAAAAAGAAATAGTCTCACTGTGGTTACCAGATACTGTGAGGGTTAAAGGTAGTGTCTCAAATCTGATACTGGGAAGATGACTACCATCTAAGGCGAACATGGGCGTAGGCTTATCTAACTCTCTGAAAGGAATGTCATGTTTCCGAACCCATGCTTCGTCCATGAAACAACCCTCAGCCCCAGAGTCTATCAAGGCACTACATGTAGCGCCCGAACCGGTCCAGCGTAGGTGGACCGACAAAGTAGTACAGGACTTTGATGGAGAGACTTGAGTAGTTGCGCTCACCTGTAGCCCTCCGCTTACAGATGAGCTCTGGCTTTTACTGGACATGAATTAACAAAATGTCCAGCAACTCCACAATAGAGGCACAGGCGGTTGGTGATCCTCCGTTCCCTCTCCTTATTCGAGATGCGAATCCCTCCCAGCTGCATGGGCTCAGTCTCAAAGCCAGAGGGGGAGATGGTTGCGATGCGGAGCAGGGAAACACCGTTGATGCGAGCTCTCTTCCACGAGCCCGGTGACGAAGATCTACCCGTCGTTCTATGCGGATGGCGAGAGCAATCAAAGAGTCCACATCTGAAGGAACCTCCCGGGAGAGAATCTCATCCTTAACCACAGCGTGGAGTCCCTCCAGAAAACGAGCGAGCAGCGCCGGCTCGTTCCACTCACTAGAGGCAGCAAGAGTGCGAAACTCAATGGAATAATCCGTTATGGACCGTTCACCCTGGCATAAGGAAGCCAGGGCCCTAGAAGCCTCCCCACCAAAAACTGAACGGTCAAAAACCCGAATCATCTCCTCTTTAAAGTTCTGGAAATCGTTAGAGCAAACAGCCCTTGCCTCCCAGATAGCTGTGCCCCATTCTCGAGCCCGGCCAGTAAGGAGTGAAATGACGTAAGCAACCCGAGCTCTCTCTCTAGAGTATGTGTTGGGTTGGAGAGAGAACACAATCTCACACTGCGTGAGAAAGGAGCGGCATTCAGTGGGCTGCCCGGAGTAGCAAGGTGGGTTATTAACCCTAGGTTCTGGAGGCTCGGCAGGCCAGGAAGTAACAGGTGGCACGAGACGTAGACTCTGGAACTGTCCAGAGAGGTCGGAAACCTGAGCAGCCAGGTTTTCCACGGCCTGGCGAGCAGCAGACAATTCCTGCTCGTGTCTGCCGAGCATGGCTCCTTGGATCTCGACGGCAGTGTAACGAGCGTCTGAAGTCGCTGGGTCCATTCCTTGGTCGGTTCCTTCTGTCATGCAGGTGAAAGAGGACCCAAACGCGACTTAACAGAAACAGAGTTTATTAATGTTCAAAACGGAATAACTGAAATCCTCTAGATTTGTAGAGGGGAAAACAACTGGAGAAGCGGCCACAGACTGCAGGTCGCCGGGTAGGCGCAGGCCGTAGTCGACTGAGACACCTGCTCACACGCAGCGTCTGATGAAGGCACAAAACACGACAGGACAGGGTGATACACAATCACGGCAAAAAACACGACAGGACAGGGCGAAACGCAATCACAGCATGGTGAATACAATACAAGGAACCGACGGCACAGGAACGGATCACAAAGGAATAAATAGGGACTCTAATCAGGGGAAAGGATCGGGAACAGGTGTGGGAAGACTAAATGATGATTAGGGGAATAGGAACAGCTGGGAGCAGGAACGGAACGACAGAGAGAAGAGAGAGCGAGAGAGTGAGAGAGGGAGGGGGAGAGAGAGGGATAGAACCAAACAAGACCAGCAGAGGGAAACGAATAGCATGGGGAGCACAGGGACAAGACATGACAATAAATGACAAACATGACATAGGGATTCTCGTTCCCATCATTGCATGGAAACATTTTATGACACTTTTTTTGTGTGAAATAATCTCTCACTTAAAATTTCAGCACAGAAAATATTGCGATTTTCATCTGAAGACTTAGTTGTTTTGTATTGTTTTGTATGGTTATAGCTTAAATGGTTCATCTGAAATAATCTGCTCTGGGAACGACTGGAGCACACAAACCCCCTCAGTGTAGAGCTAGGTGACCCCCCCGTCATCATATGATTCTCCCTGGTGCATATGCATTTAAGGTGGGCTTCACACTCTACACATGATATTATTAACCATACCAAAAGCCCAAGCATATGGTTTAAGATTGAAAATATGAAGAATTCCATGCAAACTAATGCATGATGGGTAATCTCTGAACAACTAGACCATGCCTCTGCACCAGAATCACTTAATTTCAGTCGAGTTGAAGTGAGACAGAATACCAGTAGTGAGAGGAAATCAGTCTTCCATACAATCTCAAATATTCCGTGATGGAATCATGGATAATACCAACTGAAAATCTAACCCACACAGTTCCATCTGCCTCACCCTGCATGAACATCAGTATAATATAGCACTGTGTAATCTTGCCTTGGTTCTTAACTGCCCCCCAGTGGTATACTCTTAGAGCCACACCATTGTGGGAGCAAAGTGTTCGAGCACAGCACAGTGTCTCCTGCCAGTCACTTTGTGGGACCCTGCATGATTAATTGCTTAAGGAAATACATATTGAATACACGTTGTACATCCTGTTTACTCTCAGTCAACACCAGATGAGATGAGAAACAAGAGATCCTCCATTAAACAACAACTCTGGGTTTTTTTTTGTTCTGTGTTTGTTGTACAATTGTAACTATATAATTATCCCACTCCTGTACTTCATGTACTTAATTTCAACGTATTGACATGAACTAAAACCAAGATATGTAAAAAATAAAAAAAGAGTTGGTGTATCGTTATTCAAAATGACCTAGCTGTAATTGCTGTTAAAACGTGCGTCACTAGACAGTAAAATATGGTTCCGCTTCTATGCAAGTGCTGTTCTTGGTACTGCCCAAAGAAGATATGCAGTAGGGCTTGTGTGTGTGTGTGTGAGAGAGAGAGAGAGAGAGAGAGAGAGAGAGAGAGAGAGAGAGAGAGAGAGAGAGAGAGAGAGAGAGAGAGAGAGAGAGAGAGAGAGAGAGAGAGAGAGAGAGAGAGAGAGAGAGAGAGAGAGAGAGAGAGAGAGAGAGAGAGTTAATGTACAGTAGTAATGAGTCTTCTACCATTGGATCAAGTTTGCCCGAATGTTTACGACTTGGACTGATAAGCTGTTTAAGCCAAGGACGACTCACAACCCTGTAAAACCAGCTTGGTGTCAGATTACCACGTAACCAGGGCAGTTTGTCCAGTTATATTGAGCTTGCTTTGGAGACATTCAGTGCCTGGGTAGACATTCCAATGCCCAACAAGCAAGATAACACTGGCATACATATTATCTTTGAATCAAAATTCTTTCCCTCATTTTACGTGCATTATTTTGGCAGTTACTTGTGTATATTTTCGAACAAATACAAAGTCTTTATTGGTGGAGAGGATCAAGTATACCGTGACATCATAGATATGCAGAGATGTTACAGGAAGGCCATAAAGATAACTAACTTCCGCGACGCATATAAGGCCCTGCCCCGCCCCCCTTTCGGAAAAGCTGACCACGACTCCATTTTGCTGATCCCTGCCTACAGGCAGAAATTAAAACAAGAGGCTCCCACGCTGAGGTCTGTCCAACGCTGGTCAGACCAAGCTGACTCTACACTCCAAGACTGCTTCCATCACGTGGACTGGGACATGTTTCGTATTGCGTCAGATGGGAATATTGACGAATACGCTGATTCGGTGTGCGAGTTCATTAGAACGTGCGTCGAAGATGTCGTTCCCATAGCAACGATAAAAACATTCCCTAACCAGAAACCGTGGATTGATGGCAGCATTCGCGTGAAACTGAAAGCGCGAACCACTGCTTTTAATCAGGGCAAGGTGTCTGGCAACATGACTGAATACAAACAGTGCAGCTATTCCCTCCGTAAGGCTATTAAACAAGCTAAGCGTCAGTACAGAGACAAAGTGGAATCTCAATTCAATGGCTCAGACATAAGAGACATGTGGCAGGGTCTACAGTCAATCACGGACTACAAGATGAAATCCAGCCCAGTCACGGACCAGGATGTCTTGCTCCCAGGCAGACTAAATAACTTTTTGCCCGCTTTGAGGACAATACAGTGCCACTGACACGGCCTGCAACGGAAACATGCGGTCTCTCCTTCACTGCAGCCGAGGTGAGCAAGACATTTAAACGTGTTAACCCTCGCAAGGCTGCAGGCCCAGACGGCATCCCCAGCCGCGCCCTCAGAGCATGCGCAGACCAGCTGGCCGGTGTGTTTACGGACATATTCAATCAATCCCTATACCAGTCTGCTGTTCCCACATGCTTCAAGAGGGCCACCATTGTTCCTGTTCCCAAGAAAGCTAAGGTAACTGAGCTAAACGACTACCGCCCCGTAGCACTCCCGTCATCATGAAGTGCTTTGAGAGACTAGTCAAGGACCATATCACCTCCACCCTACCTGACACCCTAGACCCACTCCAATTTGCTTACCGCCCAAATAGGTCCACAGACGATGCAATCTCAACCACACTGCACACTGCCCTAACCCACCTGGACAAGAGGAATACCTATGTGAGAATGCTGTTCATCGACTACAGCTCGGCATTCAACACCATAGTACCCTCCAAGCTCGTCATCAAGCTCGAGACCCTGGGTCTCGACCCCGCCCTGTGCAACTGGGTACTGGACTTCCTGACGGGCCGCCCCCAGGTGGTGAGGGTAGGCAACAACATCTCCTCCCCGCTGATCCTCAACACGGGGCCCCACAAGGGTGCGTTCTGAGCCCTCTCCTGTACTCCCTGTTCACCCACGACTGCGTGGCCACGCACGCCTCCAACTCAATCATCAAGTTTGCGGACGACACAACAGTGGTAGGCTTGATTACCAACAACGACGAGATGGCCTACAGGGAGGAGGTGAGGGCCCTCGGAGTGTGGTGTCAGGAAAATAACCTCACACTCAACGTCAACAAAACTAAGATGATTGTGGACTTCAGGAAACAGCAGAGGGAACACCCCCCTATCCACATCGATGGAACAGTAGTGGAGAGGGTAGCTAGTTTTAAGTTCCTCGGCATACACATCACAGACAAACTGAATTGGTCCACTCACACTGACAGCGTCGTGAAGAAGGCGCAGCAGCGCCTATTCAACCTCAGGAGGCTGAAGAAATTCGGCTTGTCACCAAAAGCACTCACAAACTTCTACAGATGCACAATCGAGAGCATCCTGGCGGGCTGTATCACCGCCTGGTACGGCAACTGCTCCGCCCTCAACCGTAAGGCTCTCCAGAGGGTAGTGAGGACTGCACAACGCATCACCGGGGGCAAACTACCTGCCCTCCAGGACACCTACACCACCCGTTGTTACAGGAAGGCCATAAAGATCATCAAGGACATCAACCACCCGAACCACTGCCTGTTCACCCCGCTATCATCCAGAAGGCGAGGTCAGTACAGGTGCATCAAAGCTGGGACCGAGAGACTGAAAAACAGCTTCTATCTCAAGGCCATCAGACTGTTAAACAGCCACCACTAACACTGAGTGGCTGCTGCCAACACACTGTCATTGACACTGACCCAACTCCAGCCATTTTAATAATGGGAATTGATGGGAAATGATGTAAATATATCACTAGCCACTTTAAACAATGCTACCTTATATAATGTTACTTACCCTACATTATTCATCTCATATGCATATGTATATACTGTACTCTACATCATCGACTGCATCCTTATGTAACACATGTATCACTAGCCACTTTAACTATGCCACTTTGTTTACTTTGTCTACACACTCATCTCATATGTATATACTGTACTCGATACCATCTACTGTATGCTGCTCTGTACCATCACTCATTCATATATCCTTATGTACATGTTCCTTATCCCCTTACACTGTGTATAAGACAGTAGTTTTGGAATTGTTAGTTAGATTACTTGTTGGTTATCACTGCATTGTCGGAACTAGAAGCACAAGCATTTCGCTACACTCGCATTAACATCTGCTAACCATGTGTATGTGACAAATAAAATTTGATTTGATTTGATTTGATTTGATTTGAAGATCATCAAGGACATCAGACTGTTAAACAGCCACCACTAACATTGAGTGGCTGCTGCCAACACACTGACATTGACACTGACCCAACTCCAGCCACTTTAACAATGGGAATTGATGGGAAATGATGTAAATATATCACTAGCCACTTTAAACAATGCTACTGTTATGCAGGTGAATGAGGACCCAAAAGCGACTTGGCGAAAACAGAGTCTTTAATCCAGTTTAAGGAAATAGCAATACTCCTAGACAAATCGGAGCGGTAAATAAAGCATAAGAAACAATTTCACTCGTAATCACGAGAACTGACTGGAGACTCGATAATGAACTGCAGGTTGCCTCGGGAAGGCACTTGACCGTAGCAGACTCAGACACCTGCTCACCACGCAGCATCTGAGGGAAACACGACACGACAGGGAGATACAAAGACACAGCACGGTGAACAGAATACAAGGATCCGACAGGGCAGAAACGGAAAACAAGGGGAGAAATAGGGACTCTAATCAGGGGAAAAGATAGGGAACAGGTGTGGGAAGACTAAATGATTGATTAGGGGAATAGGAACAGCTGGGAGCAGGAACGGAACGATAGAGAGAAGAGAGAGAGGAAGGGAGAGAGAAAAAGGGGAACGAACCCAAAAAGACCAGCAGGGGGAAAACGAACAGAAGGAAAAGCAAAATGACAAGACAATATAAGACAAAACATGACAGCTACCTTATATAATGTTACTTACCCTACATTATTCATCCCATATGCATACGTATATACTGTACTCTATATCATCGACTGCATCCTTATGTAATACATGTATCACTAGCCACTTTAACTATGCCACTTTGTTTACTTTGTCTACATACTCATCTCATATGTATATACTGTACTCGATACCATCTACTGTATGCTGCTCTGTACCATCACTCATTCATATATCCTTATGTACATATTCTTTATCCCCTTACACTGTGTATAAGACAGTAGTTTTGGAATTGTTAGTTAGATTACTTGTTGGTTATTACTGCATTGTCGGAACTAGAAGCACAAGCATTTCGCTACACTCGCATTAACATCTGCTAACCATGTGTATGTGACAAATAAAAAATTGATTTGATTTGATTTGAAATCAGGGGAGAAGGACCTTGGTCAGAACCCTATGGTCACTCTGACAGAGCTCCAGAGTTCCTCTGTGGAGATGGGAGAACCTTCCAGAAGGACAACAGAGATGGGTGACACAGCTGGACAACAGAGATGGGTGACACAGCTGGTGTCTTCCAGCAAAGTTAAGTTGGAAACACCACAAGTTACATCCCATAACGTGGGTACAATTTTAATTTAGCTTGAACGTTGAACAAACTTTTAGTGTTTAATTATAAACAAACAATAATCAAGTAAGTTTTCAGTGTGAGTCAAATGATTGGCTACAAGCGATGATATTAATGTATTTGTTTATTAAATATATTTCTGTAAGTGGTGGTACATACACTTAGGTTGGAGACATTAAAACTTGTTTTTCAACCACTCCACAAATTTCTTGTTAACAAACTATAGTTTTGGAAAGTCGGTTAGAACATCTACGTTGTGCACGACACAAGTCATAAACAATTGTTTACAGACAGATTATTTCACTTATAATTCACTGTATCCCAAGTCCAGTGGGTCAGAAGTTTACAAACACTAAATTGACTGTGCCTTTTAAACAGCTTGGAAAATTCTAGAAAATTGTGTCATGGCTTTAGAAGCTTCTGATAGGCTAATTGACATAATTTGAGTCAATTGTAGGTGTACCTGTGGATGTATTTCAAGGCCTACCTTCAAATTCAGTGCCACTTTGCTTGACATCATGGGAAAATCAAAGAAATCAGCCAAGACCTCAGTCAAGACCAGGTAGAACTCCACAAGTCTGGTTCATCCTTGGGAGCAATTTCCAAATGCCTGAAGGTACCACGCTCATCTGTACAAACAATTGTATGCAAGTATAAACAACATTGGACTACGCAGCCAACATACCACTCAGGAAGGAGATGCTGTCTGTCTCCTAGAGATGAACGTACTTTGTTGCGAAAAGTGCAAATCAATCCCAGAACAACAGCAAAGGACCTTGTGAAGATGCTGGAGGAAACAGGTACAAAAGTATCTATATCCACACTAAAACGAGTCCTATATATCGACATAACCTGAAGGCCGCTCAGCAAGGAAGAAGCCACTGCTCCAAAACCGCCATAAAAAAAGCCAGACTACAGTTTGCAACTGCACATGAAGACAAAGATAGTACCTTTTGGAGAAATGTCCTCTGGTCTGATGAAACAGGAATAGAACTGTTTGGCAATAATAACCAACGTTACGTTTGGAGGAAAAAAGGGGAGGCTTGCAAGCCGAAGAACACCATCCCAACCATGAAGCACGTCGGTGGCAGCCTCATGTTGTGGGGTGCTTTGCTGCAGGAGGGACTGGTGCAATTCACAAAATAGATGGCATCATGAGGGTGGAAAATTACATGGATATATTGAAGCAACATCTTAAGATATCAGTCAGGAAGTTGAAGCTTGGTCGCAAATGGGTCTTCCAACTGAACAATGACCCCAAGCATACTACATACTACCAAAGTTGTGGCAAAATGGCTTAAGGACAACAAAGTCAAGGTATAGGAGTGGCCATCACAAAGCCCTGACCTCAATCCTATGGAAAATTTGTTGGCAGAACTGAAAAAGTGTGTGCGAGCAACGTGGCCTACAATCCTGACTCAGTTATACCAGCTCTGTTAGGAGGAATCGATCAAAATTCACCCAACTTATTTTAGGAAGCTTGTGGAAGGCTACCCAAAACGTTTGATCCAAGTTAAACAATTTAAATGCAAAGCTACCAAATGCTAATTGAGTGTATGTAAACATCTGACCCACTGGGAATGTAATGAAATAAATAAAAGCTGAAATAAATCATCCTCTCTACTATTATTCTGAGGTTTAACATTATTAAAATAAAGTGGTGATCCTAATTGACCTAAGACAGGGAATGTTTACTAGAATTAAATGTTAGGAATTGTGAAAAACTGAGTTCAAATGTATTTGGCTAAGAGGTATGTAAAGTTCCAACTTCAACTGTATATATTCAATATTGTCTAGGCCTTGGAGTTTTGGTGGGTGTTATGGCTTTGGTTAAACACCAAAGCACTTTCTTAAAAAAAATGAAAAAAATAATATTTGTAATTTAACAGGTTGAATGACAATACAATAACCTGCTGCAACACAACAATAATAAACTAGCACCACACTAGAAACTGGCACCACACTTGAAACTGGCACCACACTAAAAACTAGCACCACGCTTGAAACAAGCACCACACTAGAAACTAGCTAGAAACTAGCACCACACTGGAAACTAGCTAGAAACTAGCACCACACTAGAAACTAGCAACACACTTGAAACAAGCACCACACTAGAAACTAGCACCACGCTTGAAACAAGAACCACACTAGAAACTAGCTAGAAACTAGCACCACACTAGAAACTAGCAACACACTAGCAACACACTAGAAATTAGCACCACAAAGGAAACTAGCTTGAAACTAGCACTACACTAGAAACTAGCACCACGCTTGAAACAAGCACCACACTAGAAACTAGCTAGAAACTAGCATCACACTGAAAACTAGCTAGAAACTAGCATCACACTGAAAACTAGCTAGAAACTAGCACCACACTAAAAACTAGCACCACAAAGGAAACTAGCTAGAAACTAGCAACACACACCATAAACTAGATAGAAACTAGCACCACACTAGAAACTAGCAACACACTTGAAACAAGCACCACACTAGAAACTATTTATTTTTATTTTATTATTTTTTTATTTCACCTTTATTTAACCAGGTAGGCTAGTTGAGAACAGGTTCTCATTTGCAACTGCGACCTGGCCAAGATAAAGCATAGCAGTGTGAACAGACAACACAGAGTTACACATGGAGTAAACAATTAACAAGTCAATAACACAGTAGAGAAAAAAGGGGAGTGTATATACAATGTGTGAAAAAGGCATGAGGAGGTAGGCGAATAATTACAATATTGCAGACTAACACTGGAGTGATAAATGATCAGATGATCATGTACAGGTAGAGATATTGGTATGCAAAAGAGCAGAAAAGTAAATAAATAAAAACTGTGGGGATGAGGTAGGTGAAAATGGGTGGGCTATTTACCAATAGATTATGTACAGCTGCAGCGATCGGTTAGCTGCTCAGATAGCTGATGTTTGAAGTTGGTGAGGGAGATAAAAATCTCCAACTTCAGCGATTTTTGCAATTCGTTCCAGTCACAGGCAGCAGAGTACTGGAACGAAAGGCGGCCGAATGAGGTGTTGGCTTTAGGGATGATCAATGAGATACACCTGCTGGAGCGCGTGCTACGGATGGGTGTTGCCATCGTGACCAGTGAGCTGAGATAAGGCGGAGCTTTGCCTAGCATGGCCTTGTAGATGACCTGGAGCCAGTGGGTCTGGCGACGAATATGTAGCGAGGGCCAGCCGACTAGAGCATACAAGTCGCAGTGGTGGGTAGTATAAGGTGCTTTAGTGACAAAACGGATGGCACTGTGATAAACTGCATCCAGTTTGCTGAGAAGAGTGTTGGAAGCAATTTTGTAGATGACATCACCGAAGTCGAGGATCGGTAGGATAGTCAGTTTTACTAGGGTAAGCTTGGCAGCGTGAGTGAAGGAGGCTTTGTTGCGGAATAGAAAGCCGACCCTTGATTTGATTTTCGATTTGAGATGTTTGATATGGGTCTGGAAGGAGAGTTTGCAGTCTAGCCAGACACCTAGGTACTTATAGGTGTCCACATATTCAAGGTCGGAACCATCCAGTGTGGTGATGCTAGTCGGGCAAGCGGGTGCAGGCAGCGATCGGTTGAAAAGCATGCATTTGGTTTTACTAGCGTTTAAGAGCAGTTGGAGGCCACGGAAAGAGTGTTGTATGGCATTGAAGCTCGATTGGAGGTTAGATAGCACAGTGTCCAATGACGGGCCGAAAGTGTACAGAATGGTGTCGAGTGTAGAGGTGTAGAGGTGGATCAGGGAATCGCCCGCAGCAAGAGCAACATCATTGATATACACAGAGAAAAGAGTCGGCCCGAGAATTGAACCCTGTGGCACCCCCATAGAGACTGCCAGAGGACTGGACAACATGCCCTCCGATTTGACACACTGAACTCTGTCTGCAAAGTAATTGGTAAACCAGGCAAGGCAGTCATCCGAAAAACCGCACCACGCTTGAACCAAGCACCACACTAGAAACTAGTTAGAAACTAGCACCACACTGGAAACTAGCTAGAAACTAGCACCACACTGGAAACTAGCTAGAAACTAGCACCACACTGGAAACTAGCACCACACTAGAAACTAGCAACACACTAGCAACACACTAGAAATTAGCACCACAAAGGAAACTAGCTTGAAACTAGCACTACACTAGAAACTAGCACCACGCTTGAAACAAGAACCACACTAGAAACTAGCTAGAAACTAGCACCACACTAGAAACTAGCAACACACTAGCAACACACTAGAAATTAGCACCACAAAGGAAACTAGCTTGAAACTAGCACTACACTAGAAACTAGCACCACGCTTGAAACAAGCACCACACTAGAAACTAGCTAGAAACTAGCATCACACTGAAAACTAGCTAGAAACTAGCATCACACTGAAAACTAGCTAGAAACTAGCACCACACTAAAAACTAGCACCACAAAGGAAACTAGCTAGAAACTAGCAACACACACCATAAACTAGATAGAAACTAGCACCACACTAGAAACTAGCAACACACTTGAAACAAGCACCACACTAGAAACTATTTATTTTTATTTTATTATTTTTTTATTTCACCTTTATTTAACCAGGTAGGCTAGTTGAGAACAGGTTCTCATTTGCAACTGCGACCTGGCCAAGATAAAGCATAGCAGTGTGAACAGACAACACAGAGTTACACATGGAGTAAACAATTAACAAGTCAATAACACAGTAGAGAAAAAAGAGTGTATATACAATGTGTGAAAAAGGCATGAGGAGGTAGGCGAATAATTACAATATTGCAGACTAACACTGGAGTGATAAATGATCAGATGATCATGTACAGGTAGAGATATTGGTATGCAAAAGAGCAGAAAAGTAAATAAATAAAAACTGTGGGGATGAGGTAGGTGAAAATGGGTGGGCTATTTACCAATAGATTATGTACAGCTGCAGCGATCGGTTAGCTGCTCAGATAGCTGATGTTTGAAGTTGGTGAGGGAGATAAAAATCTCCAACTTCAGCGATTTTGCAATTCGTTCCAGTCACAGGCAGCAGAGTACTGGAACGAAAGGCGGCCGAATGAGGTGTTGGCTTTAGGGATGATCAATGAGATACACCTGCTGGAGCGCGTGCTACGGATGGGTGTTGCCATCGTGACCAGTGAGCTGAGATAAGGCGGAGCTTTGCCTAGCATGGCCTTGTAGATGACCTGGAGCCAGTGGGTCTGGCGACGAATATGTAGCGAGGGCCAGCCGACTAGAGCATACAAGTCGCAGTGGTGGGTAGTATAAGGTGCTTTAGTGACAAAACGGATGGCACTGTGATAAACTGCATCCAGTTTGCTGAGAAGAGTGTTGGAAGCAATTTTGTAGATGACATCACCGAAGTCGAGGATCGGTAGGATAGTCAGTTTTACTAGGGTAAGCTTGGCAGCGTGAGTGAAGGAGGCTTTGTTGCGGAATAGAAAGCCGACCCTTGATTTGATTTTCGATTTGAGATGTTTGATATGGGTCTGGAAGGAGAGTTTGCAGTCTAGCCAGACACCTAGGTACTTATAGGTGTCCACATATTCAAGGTCGGAACCATCCAGTGTGGTGATGCTAGTCGGGCAAGCGGGTGCAGGCAGCGATCGGTTGAAAAGCATGCATTTGGTTTTACTAGCGTTTAAGAGCAGTTGGAGGCCACGGAAAGAGTGTTGTATGGCATTGAAGCTCGATTGGAGGTTAGATAGCACAGTGTCCAATGACGGGCCGAAAGTGTACAGAATGGTGTCGAGTGTAGAGGTGTAGAGGTGGATCAGGGAATCGCCCGCAGCAAGAGCAACATCATTGATATACACAGAGAAAAGAGTCGGCCCGAGAATTGAACCCTGTGGCACCCCCATAGAGACTGCCAGAGGACTGGACAACATGCCCTCCGATTTGACACACTGAACTCTGTCTGCAAAGTAATTGGTAAACCAGGCAAGGCAGTCATCCGAAAAACCGCACCACGCTTGAACCAAGCACCACACTAGAAACTAGTTAGAAACTAGCACCACACTGGAAACTAGCTAGAAACTAGCACCACACTGGAAACTAGCTAGAAACTAGCACCACACTGGAAACTAGCACCACACTAGAAACTAGCAACACACTAGCAACACACTAGAAATTAGCACCACAAAGGAAACTAGCTTGAAACTAGCACTACACTAGAAACTAGCACCACGCTTGAAAAAAGCACCACACTAGAAACTACCTAGAAACTAGCATCACACTGGAAACTAGCTAGAAACTAGCACCACACTAGAAACTAGCACCACACTAGAAACTAGCACCACAAAGGAAACTAGCTAGAAACTCGCAACACACACCAGAAACTAGATAGAAACTAGCACCTCACAAGAAACGAGCACCACACACTAGAAACTAAGCTAGAAACTAGCACCATATTAGAAACTAGCTCAACACACTAGAAACTAGCTAGAAACTAGCACCACGCCTGAAACCAGCACCTCACTGGAAAAAAGTTAGAAACTAGCACCACACCTGAAACAGGCACCACACTGGAATCACTAGAAACACTAGAAACTAGCACCACACTAGAAACTAGCACCACACTAGAAACTAGCACCACACTAGAAACACTAGAAACTAGCTAGAAACTAGCACTATACTAGAAACTAGCTAGAAACTAGCACCACACTAGAAACTAGCTAGAAACTAGCACCATACTAGAAACTAGCACCACACTTGAAAATAGCACCACACTAGAAACTAGCACCACACTTGAAAATAGCTGGAAACAAGAACCAAACTGGAAACTAGTTAGAAACTAGCACCACACTACAAACTAGCACCACACACTACAAACTAGCTAGAAAGAAGCACCACACTAGAATCTAACACCACACTAGAACCTAGCACCAGACCAGAAACTAGCACCACACTAGAAACTAGCACCACACTGGAAACTAGTACCACACTAGAAAATAGCACCACACTAGAAACTAGCCCCACACTGGATCTAGTACTAAACTAGAAACTAGCACCACACTAGAAAATAGCACCACACTAGAAACTAGCACCACACTAGAAAATAGCACCACACTAGAAACTAGCACCACACTGGATCTAGTACTAAACTAGAAACTAGCACCACACTAGAAAATAGCACCTCACTGGATCTAGTACTAAACTAGAAACTAGCATCACACTAGAAACTAGCACCACACTGGATCTAGTACTAAACTAGAAAATAGCACCACACTAGAAAATAGCACCTCACTGGAAACTATCTAGAAACTAGCAGCTCACTAGGAACTAGCACAACAAACAAGAAGCTAGCTAGAAACTAACACCACACTAGAACCTAGTACTAAACTAGAAAATAGCTAGAAACTAGCACCACACTAGTGACTAGTACCACACTTAAAACTAGCACCACACTGGAAATTAAGCACAACACTAGAAAATAGCACTACACTAGAAAATAGCACCACACTGGAAACGAATACTAAACTAGAAAATAGCTAGAAACTAGCACCACACTGGAAGATAGTTAGAAAGTAGCACCACTCTAGAAACTAGCACCACACTAGAAATTAGCACCACACTAGAAACTAGCACCACACTAGAAACTAGCACCACACTAGAAACTAGCTAGAGAATAGCACCACACTAGAAACTAGCACCACACTAGAAACTAGCACCTCACTAGAAACTAGCACCACACTAAAAACTAGCACCACACTAGAAACTAGCTAGAGAATAGCACCACACTAGAAACTAGCTAGAGAATAGCACCACACTAGAAACTAGCACCACACTAGGAACTAGCATAACAAACAAGAAGCTACCTAGAAACTAACACCACACTAGAACCTAGTATTAAACTAGAAAATAGCTAGAAACTAGCATCACACTAGAAAATAGCACCAGACCAGAAACTAGCACCACACTATTAACTAGCACCACACACTAGAAACTAGCTAGAAACTAGCACCACACTTAAAACTAGCACCACACTGGAAATTAAGCAATACACTAGAAACTAGCACCACACTAGAAACTAGCACCACACTGGATATATAGTTAGAAACTAGCACCACACTTAAAACTAGCACCACACTGGAAATTAAGCACAACACTAGAAAATAGCACCACACTAGAAAATAGCACCACACTAGAAACTAGCACCACACTGGAAGATAGTTAGAAACTAGCACCACACTTAAAACTAGCACCACACTGGAAATTAAGCACAACACTAGAAAATAGCACCACACTAGAAACTAGCACCACACTAGAAACTAGCTAGAGAATAGCACCACACTAGAAACTAGCACCACACTAGAAACTAGCACCACACTAGAAACTAGCTAGAGAATAGCACCACTCTAGAAACTAGCACCACACTAGAAACTAGCATCACACTAGAAACTAGCACCACACTGGAAACTAGCTAGAAAAAAGCACAACACTGGAAACTAGCACCACGCTAGAAATGTGTACTAAACTAGAAAATATATAAAAACTAGCACCACACTAGAAAATAGCAGCACACTGGAAACGAATACTAAACTAGAAAATAGCTAGAAACTAGCACCACATTGGAAACGAGCTAGAGAATAGCACCACACTAGAAACTAGCACCACACTAGAAACTAGCACTACACTGGAAACTAGCTAGAGAATAGCACCACACTAGAAACTAGCACCACACTAGAAACTAGCACCACACTAGAAACTAGCTAGAGAATAGCACCACACTAGAAACTAGCACCACACTAGAAACTAGCACCACACTAGAAACTAGTAGCACACTGGAAACTAGCACCACACTAGAAACTAATACTAAACTAGAAACTAGCTAGAAACTAGCACCACACTAGAAACTAGCACCACACTAGAAAATAGCACCACACTATAAACTAGTAGCACACTGGAAACTAGCACCACACTGGAAACTAGCACCACACTATGAACTAGTAGCACACTGGAAACTAGCACCACACTAGAAACTAGCACCACACTAGAAACTAGCACCACACTGGAAACTAGCTAGAAACTAGCACCTCACTAGAAAATAGCACCACACTAGAAACTAGCACCACACTAGAAAGTAGCACCACACTAGATCTAGTACTAAACTAAAAACTAGTACCACACTAGAAACCAGCTTTAAACTAGCACTACACTAGAAACTAGCACCACACTACAAACTAGCACCACACTAGAAACCAGCTAGAAACTAGCACCACACTGGAAACAAGCACCTCACTAGAAAATAGCACCACACTATAAACTAGCACCACACTAGAAACTAGTACCACACTAGAAAACCAGCTTTAAACAAGCACCACACTGGAAACAAGAACCACACTAGAAACTAGCACCACACTAGAAAATAGCACCACACTAGAAACTAGTACCACACTAGAAACTAGCTAGAGAATAGCACCACTCTAGAAACTAGCACCACACTAGAAACTAGCTAGAGAATAGCACCACTCTAGAAACTAGCACCACAGTAGAAACTAGCATCACACTAGAAACTAGCACCTCACTGGAAACTAGCTAGAAAAAAGCACAACACTGGAAACTAGCACCACGCTAGAAAATAGCACCACACTAGAAACTAGCACCACACTAGAAACTAGCTAGAGAATAGCACCACACTAGAAACTAGCACCACACTAGAAACTAGCACCACACTAGAAACTAGCTAGAGAATAGCACCACTCTAGAAACTAGCACCACACTAGAAACTAGCATCACACTAGAAACTAGCACCACACTGGAAACTAGCTAGAAAAAAGCACAACACTGGAAACTAGCACCACGCTAGAAATGTGTACTAAACTAGAAAATATATAAAAACTAGCACCACACTAGAAAATAGCAGCACACTGGAAACGAATACTAAACTAGAAAATAGCTAGAAACTAGCACCACATTGGAAACGAGCTAGAGAATAGCACCACACTAGAAACTAGCACCACACTAGAAACTAGCACCACACTGGAAACTAGCTAGAGAATAGCACCACACTAGAAACTAGCACCACACTAGAAACTAGCACCACACTAGAAACTAGCTAGAGAATAGCACCACACTAGAAACTAGCACCACACTAGAAACTAGCACCACACTAGAAACTAGTAGCACACTGGAAACTAGCACCACACTAGAAACTAATACTAAACTAGAAACTAGCTAGAAACTAGCACCACACTAGAAACTAGCACCACACTAGAAAATAGCACCACACTATAAACTAGTAGCACACTGGAAACTAGCACCACACTGGAAACTAGCACCACACTATGAACTAGTAGCACACTGGAAACTAGCACCACACTAGAAACTAGCACCACACTAGAAACTAGCACCACACTGGAAACTAGCTAGAAACTAGCACCTCACTAGAAAATAGCACCACACTAGAAACTAGCACCACACTAGAAAGTAGCACCACACTAGATCTAGTACTAAACTAAAAACTAGTACCACACTAGAAACCAGCTTTAAACTAGCACTACACTAGAAACTAGCACCACACTACAAACTAGCACCACACTAGAAACCAGCTAGAAACTAGCACCACACTGGAAACAAGCACCTCACTAGAAAATAGCACCACACTATAAACTAGCACCACACTAGAAACTAGTACCACACTAGAAAACCAGCTTTAAACAAGCACCACACTGGAAACAAGAACCACACTAGAAACTAGCACCACACTAGAAAATAGCACCACACTAGAAACTAGTACCACACTAGAAACTAGCTAGAGAATAGCACCACTCTAGAAACTAGCACCACACTAGAAACTAGCTAGAGAATAGCACCACTCTAGAAACTAGCACCA
This sequence comes from Oncorhynchus gorbuscha, assembly GCF_021184085.1. Taxonomy (NCBI): domain Eukaryota; kingdom Metazoa; phylum Chordata; class Actinopteri; order Salmoniformes; family Salmonidae; genus Oncorhynchus; species Oncorhynchus gorbuscha. The sequence continues at coordinate 6,407,086 of NC_060189.1, forward strand.
CAGTAGAAACTAGCATCACACTAGAAACTAGCACCTCACTGGAAACTAGCTAGAAAAAAGCACAACACTGGAAACTAGCACCAGGCTAGAAACTTGTACTAAACTAGAAAATATATAAAAACTAGCAACACACTAGAAAATAGCAGCACACTGGAAACGAATACTAAACTAGAAAATAGCTAGAAACTAGCACCACACTGGAAACGAGCTAGAGAATAGCACCACACTAGAAACTAGCACAACACTAGAAACTAGCACCACACTAGAAACTAGCACCACACTGGAAACTAGCTAGAGAATAGCACCACACTAGAAACTAGCACCACACTAGAAACTAGCACCACACTAGAAACTAGCACCACACTAGAAACTAGCTAGAGAATAGCACCACACTAGAAACTAGCACCACACTAGAAACTAGCACCACACTAGAAACTAGTAGCACACTGGAAACTAGCACCACACTAGAAACTAATACTAAACTAGAAACTCGCTAGAAACTAGCGCCACACTAGAAACTAGCACCACACTAGAAAATAGCACCACACTATAAACTAGTAGCACACTGGAAACTAGCACCACACTAGAAACTAGCACCACACTAGAAACTAGCACCACACTGGAAACTAGCTAGAAACTAGCACCTCACTAGAAAATAGCACCACACTAGAAACTAGCACCACACTAGAAAGTAGCACCACACTAGATCTAGTACTAAACTAGAAACTAGTACCACACTAGAAACCCGCTTTAAACTAGCACTACACTAGAAACTAGCACCACACTAGAAACCAGCTAGAAACTAGCACCACACTGGAAACAAGCACCTCACTAGAAAATAGCACCACACTATAAACTAGCACCACACCAGAAACTAGTACCACACTAGAAACCCGCTTTAAACTAGCACTACACTAGAATCTAGCACCACACTACAAACTAGCACCACACTAGAAACCAACTAGAAACTAGCACCACACTGGAAACAAGCACCACACTAGAAACTAGCACCACACTAGAAACTAGCACCACACTAGAAAATAGCACCACACTAGAAAATAGCACCACACTAGAAACTAGTACCACACTAGAAAATAGCACCTCACTAGAAACTAGCTAGAGAATAGCACCACACTAGAAAATAGCACCACACTAGAAACTAGCACCTCACTAGAAAATAGCACCACACTAGAAACTAGCACCACACTTGAAACAAGCACCACACTAGAAACAAGCACCACACTGGAAACAAGCACCACACTAGAAACTAGCACCACACTAGAAACTAGCACCACACTAGAAACTAGCACCACATTAGAAACTAGCACCACACTAGAAACTAGCACCAGACTAGAAACTAGCTAGATAATAGCACCACACTAGAAACTAGCACCACACTAGAAACTAGCACCACACTAGAAACTAGCACCACACTGGAAAATAGCACCACACTGGAAACTAGCACCACACTAGAAACTAGCACCACACTAGAAACTAGCACCACATTAGAAACTAGCACCACACTAGAAACTAGCACCAGACTAGAAACTAGCTAGATAATAGCACCACACTAGAAACTAGCACCACACTAGAAACTAGCACCACACTAGAAAATAGCACCACACTGGAAAATAGCACCACACTAGAAACTAGCACCACACTAGAAACTAGCACCACACTGGAAACCAGCTAGAAACTAGCACCACACTAGAAACTAGCACCACACTAGAAACTAGCACCACACTAGAAACTAGTAGCACACTGGAAACTAGCACCACACTAGAAACTAATACTAAACTAGAAACTAGCTAGAAACTAGCACCACACTAGAAACTAGCACCACACTAGAAAATAGCACCACACTATAAACTAGTAGCACACTGGAAACTAGCACCACACTAGAAACTAGCACCACACTAGAAACTAGCACCACACTGGAAACTAGCTAGAAACTAGCACCTCACTAGAAAATAGCACCACACTAGAAACTAGCACCACACTAGAAACTAGCACCACACTAGAAAGTAGCACCACACTAGATCTAGTACTAAACTAGAAACTAGTACCACACTAGAAACCCGCTTTAAACTAGCACTACACTAGAAACTAGCACCACACTACAAACTAGCACCACACTAGAAACCAGCTAGAAACTAGCACCACACTGGAAACAAGCACCTCACTAGAAAATAGCACCACACTATAAACTAGCACCACACCAGAAACTAGTACCACACTAGAAACCAGCTTTAAACTAGCACCACACTAAAAACTAGCACCACACTGGAAACAAGCACCACACTAGAAACTAGCACCACACTAGAAAATAGCACCACACTAGAAACTAGCACCACACTAGAAACTAGCACCACACTAGAAAATAGCACCTCACTAGAAACTAGCTAGAGAATAGCACCACACTAGAAACTAGCACCACACTAGAAACTAGCACCACACTAGAAAATAGCACCTCACTAGAAACTAGCTAGAGAATAGCACCACACTAGAAACTAGCACCACACTAGAAAATAGCACCACACTAGAAACTAGCACCACACTAGAAACTAGCACCTCACTAGAAACCAGCTTTAAACTAGTACCACACTAGAAAATAGCACCACACTAGAAACTAGCACCACACTTGAAACAAGCACCACACTAGAAACAAGCACCACACTGGAAACAAGCACCACACTAGAAACTAGCACCACACTAGAAACTAGCACCACATTAGAAACTAGTACCACACTAGAAACTAGCACCAGACTAGAAACTAGCTAGAGAATAGCACCACACTAGAAACTAGCACCACACTAGAAACTAGCACCACACTAGAAACTAGCACCACACTAGAAAATAGCACCACACTGGAAAATAGCACCACACTAGAAAATAGCACCACACTGGAACCCAGCTAGAAACTAGCACCACACTAGAAACTAGCACCACACTAGAAACTAGCACCACACTAGAAACTATCTAGAAACTAAGCACCACACTAGAAACTAGCACCACACTAGAAAATAGCACCACACTAGAAAATAGCACCACACTGGAAACTAGCACCACACACAGAGGTTTGAAAACCATTCTCCAGATATTGTTAATGTTGATGTTAAAACCTTGTAACGTAACACTTGAACGTTCATTAATTTTAATGAATGTTGTCATCAAGTACAATGTGTTGTACCTGTTAATCATGTCATGCTACTCATTCATCTCTTCCTATGCTCTACACTAAGTACCTATCATGTTAAAACCTTTCTATAGATTTTTGGACACTTGTTTGTAAATGAGCGTTAGTAATAAGCTCTATTTCTGTTTTAAATAGCATCTATTTTCATGAGCCTCACCAAGCACCTTATGTTATGCATATGGCTTTGTCACATAATCATATCCTAGTCTGGGTTTAGAGGTCACTATGGCAACCACTCTGTTATGAAAGTTATTACAAGATACATTATGAAATATCTGGCAGGTGACTCTAAGTGACACTTGGGCTGTCACACCACACAATAGTTTGTTTTAGTCACTTCACTCTACTGAACAATAGAGTGCTGTGACGACTATGAATAAAGTTAGCTTTTGTATGGTTTTAAAGATTCAAAGATTGTGATTTTAACCTGTGACTTGCCCCAGCATACAGAGAAAATGTTAATTTATAAAATACATAAAACTGACATGACATAAAATAAATTGTAACAGAGGTCTGTTTGGGAGACGTGAGCTCTGGGTCTTAAAATCCTCTTTCCTCACAGCCTAAGAGTTTTTTAATTGTTTTTATTTCACCTTTATCTAACCAGGTAGGCCAGTTGAGAACAAGTTCTCATTTACAACTGGGACCTGGCCAAGTCAAATCAAAGCAGTGTGGCAAAAACAACAACACAGTCAATAACACATAGAAAAATATCTATATACAGTGTGTGCAAATGTAGAAGATTAGGGAGGTAAAGGCAATAAATAGACCATAAAGGCAAAATAATTACAATGTAGCATTAACACTGGAGTGACAGGTGTGCAGATGATAATGTGCAAGTAGAGATACTGGGGTGCAAAAGAGCAAATGTAAGAAAAGCGCAGGATAAGAAAATAAATACAGCTTAAGACGTAAGCACTGATTTATTCACCTGTGCCTTATCTCCCTTATTTAAAAAAATATGTCTATATTTAACCTTTATTTAACTAGGCAAGTCAGTTATGAACAAATTCGTATTTACAATTAAACATACAGTATACAGACAATACCCAATATACCCACACTACCCCAGCACACCCAATTGGAGAGAAACCATAACAATGCACACTTTTTTGGGTTTATGTACTTTATCAACTCATTTTTCCTCCCCGAATTGGTAGTTACAGTCTTGTCCCATCACTGCGACTCCCAATAAAAAATGACATAAGTCCTAGAGTGTGTTACCGTTAATAGCACAAACAAATGCTGCATTCATCCGTTTAATTTAAAATACATGTAACAAATCTGGTAGAAACGGAATTGTTGGTAGGCTACTTGGTGTCCATGGGGAAAGGAGAACACAGTAGGGAGCTCACATCATCACATAGGTACTGTTCAATAGGTCCCTACATATTGACCGCTACATATTTCTACGTGGAAATCAAATGTCACGGACCAGAATTGAAGCACATCTACAAAAAAAGCAGAGTGCACTCTCCACTTTCCTCGGTTTATTTATTTAGCAAACTAGTAAAGAAGTCATCCGGACAGACAGAAGCAAAAAGTATTGACAGAAATGTTGTAGCAGCCCACACCGAAACATTAGAGAAAAGGAAATATGTCTTCCGCATTTAACCCCTCTGAATCAGAGAGGTGCAGGGGGCTGCCATAGTCAACATCCACGTCTTCCATTAGCTATCTGATATGCTGTATATGGGATGCAAATGACATGATTTTTCAGTCTGATCAATTGTAGCCTACCGATGCGCCCTGTCTCATTTGGCCAGGGGAAAGGAAGTGGTAACATTATGTATTTATAACTTAAGCCAATGTATTTGTGTTAAAATAAATTACATTTGGTTTATATTCAAACTTCGGTTGGCTAAGCTACTTAGGCCTTTTCAATCCAAAATTATTGACTGGAATTAATCAGTCAACAAATAGTGTTTTAAATTACAGATGCAATAGGCCTACACAATGCAATCCGGCATAAAGCAAGCTCAGCCATGTTAGTTAAATTGTCTAATCACAGTTGTCTCTGTGTCTGTGTAATGGAAAACCACCCTGTTAGTCTAGTTTTAAAATAAAATGCATATGAACATATGTTTTTCCAGGAGTTTTTTTTATAGTATGTGACCTTGAAAGAAAATCTCTGGTCCGATCATCATAGCCCATATAAAACCATTTTAGAACTGATTAATCACTATGTCATACCCTACACAGGGATTACATCATAGCAGCTGGAAGTAGGGGTGCTGAGGGTGCTGTAGAACCCTCTTAGAAAATATGTAAAATATGTTTTAAAAAATACAGAGAGAGAGAGAGAGAGAGAGAGAGAGAGAGAGAGAGAGAGAGAGAGAGAGAGAGAGAGAGAGAGAGAGAGAGAGAGATCACCCTACTAGAATATGAAGTGAAATATCTACTGTTTGCTGATGATCTGGTGCTTCTGTCACCAACCAAGGAGGGCCTACAGCAGCACCTAGATCTTCTGCACAGACTCTGTCAGACCTGGGCCCTGACAATAAATCTCAGTCAGACAACAATAATGGTGTTCCAAAAAAGGTACAGTTCCCAGGACCACAAATACAAATTCCATCTAGACACCGTTGCCCTAGAACACACAGAAACGATACATACCTCAGCGTAAATCTCTCTTTCGTATTGCCTGAGATCCCCAAAGATTGGAAAGCTGCCCCCTCTTCAAAAGGGAGACACCTTAGACCCAAACTGTTATAGACCTATATCCATCCTGCCCTGCCTTTCTAAAATCTTTGAAAGCCAAGTTAATAAACAGATCACTAACCATTTCGAATCCCAACGTACCTTCTCCACTATGCAATCTGGTTTCAGAGCTGGTCATGGGTGCACCTCAGCCACGCTCAAGGTACTAAACGATATCATAACTGCCATCGATAAAAGACAGTACAGTGCAGCCGTCTTCATCGACCTAGCCAAGGCTTTCGACTCTGTCAATCAACGTATTCTTATCGGCAGACTCAACAGCCTTGGCTTCTCAAATGACTGCATCGCCTGGTTCACCAACTACTTCTCAGATAGAGTTCAGTGTGTCAAATCGGAGGGCCTGTTGTCCGGACCTCTGGCAGTCTCTATGGGGGTCCCACAGGGCTCAATTCTCGGGCCGACTCTTTTCTCTGTACATATCAATGATGTCGCTCTTGTTGCTGGTCCACCTCTATGCAGACAACACCATTCTGTATATATCTGGCCCTTCTTTGGACACTGTGTTAGCAAACCTCCAAACGAGCTTCAATGCCATACAACACACCTTCTGTGGCCTCCAACTGCTTTTAAATGCTAGTAAAACTAAGTGCACGCTCTTCAACCGTTGCTTCCCGCACCCTCCCGCCCGACTAGCATCACTACTCTGGACGGTTCTGACCTAGAATATGTGGAGAACTACAAATACCTAGGTGTCTGGCTAGACTGTAAACTCTCCTTCCAGACTCACATTAAGCTTCTCCAATCCAAAATTAAATCTAGAATCGGCTTCCTATTTTGCAACAAAGCCTCCTTCACTCATGCTGCCAAACATACCCTCGTAAAACTGACTATCCTACCGATCCTTGAATTCGGCGATGTCATTTACAAAATAGCCCCCAACACTCAGCAAACTGGATGTAGTCTATCACAGTGCCATCCGTTTATCACCAAAGCCCCATATACTACCCACCACTGCGATCTCTATGCTCTCGTTGGCTGGCCCTCGCAACATGTCCGTCGCCAAACCCCGCCTTTTCTCAGCTCACTGGTCACCATAGCAACACCCACCCGTAGCATGCGCTCCAGCAGGTATATGCTGTTCATTGACTACAGCTCGGCATTTAACACCATAGTACCCTCCAAGCTCGTCATCAAGCTCGAGACCCTGGGTCTCGACCCCGCCCTGTGCAACTGGGTACTGGACTTCCTGACGGGCCGCCCCCAGGTGGTGAGGGTAGGCAACAACATCTCCACCCCGCTGATCCTCAACACTGGGGCCCCATAAGGATACGTTCTGAGCCCTCTCCTGTACTCCCTGTTCACCCACGACTGCGTGGCCACGCACGCCTCCAACTCAATCATCAAGTTTGTGGACGACACAACAGTGGTAGGCTTGATTACCAACAACGACGAGACGGCCTACAGGGAGGAGGTGAGGGCCCTCGGAGTGTGGTATCAGGAAAATAACCTCACTGTGCTGCCATCCTGTTAGAAGGTAACAGATTATTTTATTACAATGGTTAAATTGGATTTTCATTGTGTTCAATGGTGTTATTTGCCCCCTAGTGGCGCTTTCTGGTACTTAGAGAGACGACGCAAACAGGAAGTACAGAATTTGTTTTGCACGCATAGAGCAGCTACAAACAACGCTACGTTGCAGGTCTTTCAATGTAGTTATTTCTTGTCACGCTTCAGCCTTGGAAAAATATTTGTTTGTAAGTTCGATTCAAGCATTTAGCTAATGATGATAATCTTGTTATTGACAGTTGCTTACATATCAATGTTGGTTGCATTTACTCACAAATTGTAATGCCTTTAATGTATGTCGTTAGCTGTATTACTTTGCTCATGCGTCATGCAAATGAATTGTAAAATATGCAATACTGTAGTTTTGTTACTGTTTCTAGTGTAATATGCTTTGTTATTCTACATAGATGGTTATACATTATTAGAGTAATGAAAGGAGCCAATTACCATATGGTTAACAATTAGCTATATGGTTTGGCATCATGCCAGATGCATGGTACCTTAGCGCGTGCTTTGTATTTATGCAACTTCAAATGTTTAATGTACAGCTACAGTATGTCGGTAGTATGTCGGTGTGAATTGAACACTAGAGTATATTCTTTTCTGTATTTTGCAGTTTCACAACAAACTTTTTCAATATATTCATTCAAGAAAAGTCACACCTTGGGAGTTTTATTGAAGACTTAGTTGTTAGCTATCTGTCTAGTTTTGCATGGGAATGCAACTCAAGGGCAGAATACTCACACTCAACGTCAACAAAACTAAGGAGATGATTGTGGACTTCAGGAAACAGCAGAGGGAACACCCCCCTATCCACATCGATGGAACAGTAGTGGAGAGGGTAGCAAGTTTTAAGTTCCTCGGCATACACATCACAGACAAACTGAATTGGTCCACTCACACTGACAGCGTCGTGAAGAAGGCGCAGCAGCGCCTCTTCAACCTCAGGAGGCTGAAGAAATTTGGCTTGTCACCAAAAGCACTCACAAACTTCTACAGATGCACAATCGAGAGCATCCTGGCGGGCTGTATCACCGCCTGGTACGGCAACTGCTCCGCCCACAACCGTAAGGCTCTCCAGAGGGTAGTGAGGTCTGCACAACGCAACACCGGGGGCAAACTACCTGCCCTCCAGGACACCTACACCACCCGATGTTACAGGAAGGCCATAAAGATCATCAAGGACAACAACCACCCGAGCCACTGCCTGTTCACCCCGCTATCATCCAGAAGGCGAGGTCAGTACAGGTGCATCAAAGCTGGGACCGAGAGACTGAAAAACAGCTTCTATCTCTTCTATCTCTGTTGAACAGCCACCACTAACATTGAGTGGCTGCTGCCAAAACACTGACACTGACTCAACTCCAGCCACTTTAATAATGGGAATTGATGGGAAATGATGTAAAATATATCACACTCGCATTAATATCTGCTAACCATGTGTATGTGACAAATAAAATTAGATCTGATGTGATTTGATTTTGATCTCACTGGTCACCCCCAAAGCCAATTCTTCCTTTGGCCTCCATTCCGTCCAGTTCTCTGCTGCCAATGACTGGAATGAATTGACTGGAATGAATTGACTGGAATGAATTGACTGGAATGAATTGACTGGAATGAATTGACTGGAATGAAAAAAAAATATTTGTGTACAATGTAAAAGACCAAATAATGCATGGAGAGCAGAATTAGGCTGATGCCCTCTAATTATCAAAATCCAGAAAAGAGCCGTTAAATTCTACAATCACCTAAAAGGAAGCGATTCCCAAATCTTCCATAACAAAGTCACCACCTACAGATAAATAAACCTGGAGAAGAGTCCCCTAAGCAAGCTGGTCCTGGGGCTCTGTTCACAAACACAAACAGTCTGCACAGAGCCCCAGGACAGCAGCACAATTAGACCCAAACAAATCATGAGAAAACAAAAAGATAATTACTTGACACATTGGAAAGAATTCACCAAAAAACAGAGCAAACTAGAATGCTATTTGGCCCTTAACAGAGAGTACACAGTGGCAGAATACCTGACCACTGTGACTCACCCAAACTTAAGGAAAGTTTTGACTATGTACAGACTCAGTGAGCATAGCCTTGCTATTGAAAAAGACCGTCGTAGGCAGACATGGCTCTCAAGAGTAGACAGGCTATGTGCTCACTGACCACAAAATGAGGTGGAAACTGAGCTGCACTTCATAACCTCCTGCCCAATGTATGACCATATTAGAGAGACATATTTCCCTCAGATTACACAGATACACAAAGAATTTGAAAAACAAATCCAATTTTGATAAACTACCATATCTATTGGGTGAAATTCCATAGTGTGACATCACAGCAGCAAGATGTGTGACCTGTTGCCACAAGAAAAGGTCAACCAGTTACGAACAAACACCAAATAAATGCAACCTATATTTATGTGTATTTATTTTCCTTTTCGTACTTTTCGTAACTATTTACACATCATTACAACAATGTATATATACATAATATGACATTTGAAATGTCTTTATTCTTTTGAAAGTTTTGTAAGTGTAATGTTAACTTTTCATTTTTTTTTTATTGTTTATTTCACTTTTGTTTATTATATATTTCACTTGCTTTGGCCATGTAAAAATACATTTCCATGCCAATAAATGAACCAGAAAGATCAGTTTTAAGCTAGGCATTCATTTGTTATTGTTTTCAGTAAAACACTCATGGGCAACCCTTAAGGTCCCTGCTACAAATGTGCTCATATTACCAAAAGTGTAACAGATTGGTCAATATAGATATATTAAAAAGTCAACAATACTGAAGATATATTATGAATACAATTGTTTTACTCCCCCCCCCCCCCACAATTTTTTTAGGGTACTTCTGAGAAGTTTCTGGGGTATTTGTACATTACTTTACTATTTATATTTTTGACAATTTTTACTTTTACTTCACTACATTCCTTAAGAAAATCATGTTCTTTTTACCCCCTACTTTTTCCTTGAAACCCAAAAGTACTTGTTACATTTTAAATGCTTAGCAGGACAGGGAAATGGTCCAGTTCACACACTTATCAAGATAATACGTGGTCATCCCTACTGCCTCTGGTCTGACGGACTCACTAAACACAAATGCATTGTTTGTAAATGATGTCTGTGTAGGAGAATGACCCTGGCTATCCGTAAATGGACTTCCGGCGCCGACTGAGATGGCCGCCTAGCTTCGCGTTCCTAGGAAACTATGCAGTTTTTTTTGTTTTTTTTACGTGTTATTTCTTACATTAGTACCCCAGGTCATCTTAGGTTTCATTACATACAGTCGAGAAGAACTACTGAATATAAGATCAGCGTCAACTCACCATCAGTACGACCAAGAATATGTTTTCCGCGAATCCTGTGTTCTGCCTTACAAACAGGACAACGGAATGGATCGCATGCAGCGACCCAAGGAAACGACTCCGAAAAAGAGGGAAACGCGGCGGTGTTCTGGTCAGACTCGAAAAAGGGCACATCGCGCACCACTTCCCAGTATTCTTCTTGCCAATGTCCAGTCTCTCGACAACAAGGTTGATGAAATCCGAGCAAGGGTGGCATTCCAGAGGGACATCAGAGACTGCAACGTTCTCTGCTTTATTTGGGAAAACGCTATCCAGGCGGTAAGCCAACGGGTTTCTCCACGCATTGTCTATCTGGTAAGAAGAGTGGAGGGCGTATGCCTCATGACTAACGGGACATGGTGTGATGAAGGAAACATACAGGAACTCAAATCCTTCTGTTCACCTGATTTAGAATTCCTCACAATCAAATGTAGACCGCATTATCTTCCAAGAGAATTCTCTTCGATTATAATCACAGCCGTATATATCCCCCCCCAAGCAGACACATCGATGGCTCTGAAACTTTATTTAACTCTTTGCAAACTGGAAAACATTTATCCGGAGGCTGCATTCATTGTAGCTGGATTTTAACAAAGCCAATCTGAAAACAAGACTCCCTAAATTTTATCAGCATATCGTTGCGCAACCAGGGGTGGAAAAACCTTGGATCATTGTTACTCTAACTTCCGCGACGCATATAAGGCCCTGCCCCGCCCCCTTTCGGAAAAGCTGACCACGACTCCATTTTGCTGATCCCTGCCTACAGACAGAAATTAAAACAAGAGGCTCCCACGCTGAGGTCTGTCCAACGCTGGTCAGACCAAGCTGACTCTACACTCCAAGACTGCTTCCATCACGTGGACTGGGACATGTTTTTATTTCAGATGGGAATATTGTCATTCGGTGTGCGAGTTCATTAGAACGTGCGTTGTCGTTCCCATAGCAACGATAAAAACATTCCCTAACCAGAAACCGTGGATTGATGGCAGCATTCGCGTGAAACTGAAAGCGCGAACCACTGCTTTTAATCAGGGCAAGGTGTCTGGCAACATGACTGAATACAAACAGTGCAGCTATTCCCTCCGTAATCAAACAAGCTAAGCGTCAGTACAAGACAAAGTGGAATCTCAATTCAATGGCTCAGACACAAGAGGCATGTGGCAGGGTCTACAGTCAATCACGGACTACAAGATGAAATCCAGCCCAGTCACGGACCAGGATGTCTTGCTCCCAGGCAGACTAAATAACTGTTTTGCCCGCTTTGAGGACAATACAGTGCCACTGACACGGGCAACGGAAACATGCAGTCTCTCCTTCACTGCAGCCGAGGTGAGTAAGACATTTAAACGTGTTAACCCTCGCAAGGCTGCAGGCCCAGACGGCATCCCCAGCCGCGCCCTCCGAGCATGCGCAGACCAGCTGGCCGGTGTGTTTACGGACATATTCAATCAATCCCTATACCAGTCTGCTGTTCCCACATGCTTCAAGAGGGCCACCATTGTTCCTGTTCCCAAGAAAGCTAAGGTAACTGAGCTAAACGACTACCGCCCCGTAGCACTCACTTCCGTCATCATGAAGTGCTTTGAGAGACTAGTCAAGGACCATATCACCTCCACCCTACCTGACACCCTAGACCCACTCCAATTTGCTTACCGCCCAAATAGGTCCACAGACGATGCAATCTCAACCACACTGCACACTGCCCTAACCCACCTGGACAAGAGGAATACCTATGTGAGAATGCTGTTCATCGACTAAGCTTTCAACACCATAGTACCCTCCAAGCTCGTCATCAAGCTCGAGACCCTGGGTCTCGACCCCGCCCTGTGCAACTGGGTACTGGACTTCCTGACGGGCCGCCCCCAGGTGGTGAGGGTAGGCAACAACATCTCCTCCCGCTGATCCTCAACACGGGGCCCCACAAGGGTGCGTTCTGAGCCCTCTCCTGTACTCCCTGTTCACCCACGACTGCGTGGCCACGCACGCCTCCAACTCAATCATCAAGTTTGCGGACGACACAACAGTGGTAGGCTTGATTACCAACAACGACGAGACGGCCTACAGGGAGGAGGTGAGGGCCCTTGGAGTGTGGTGTCAGGAAAATAACCTCACACTCAACGTCAACAAAACTAAGGAGATGATTGTGGACTTCAGGAAACAGCAGAGGGAACACCCCCCTATCCACATCGATGGAACAGTAGTGGAGAGGGTAGCTAGTTTTAAGTTCCTCGGCATACACATCACAGACAAACTGAATTGGCCCACTCACACTGACAGCGTCGTGAAGAAGGCGCAGCAGCGCCTATTCAACCTCAGGAGGCTGAAGAAATTTGGCTTGTCACCAAAAGCACTCACAAACTTCTACAGATGCACAATCGAGAGCATCCTGGCGGGCTGTATCACCGCCTGGTACGGCAACTGCTCCGCCCTCAACCGTAAGGCTCTCCAGAGGGTAGTGAGGACTGCACAACGCATCACCGGGGGCAAACTACCTGCTCTCCAGGACACCTACACCACCCGTTGTTACAGGAAGGCCATAAAGATCATCAAGGACATCAACCACCCGAACCACTGCCTGTTCACCCCGCTATCATCCAGAAGGCGAGGTCAGTACAGGTGCATCAAAGCTGGGACCGAGAGACTGAAAAACAGCTTCTATCTCAAGGCCATCAGACTGTTAAATAGCCACCACTAACATTGAGTGGCTGCTGCCAGTCACTGTCATTGACACTGACCCAACTCCAGCCATTTTAATAATGGGAATTGATGGGAAATGATGTAAATATATCACTAGCCACTTTAAACAATGCTACCTTATATAATGTTACTTACCCTACATTATTCATCTCATATGCATATGTATATACTGTACTCTACAACATCGACTGCATCCTTATGTAACACATGTATCACTAGCCACTTTAACTATGCCACTTTGTTTACTTTGTCTACACACTCATCTCATATGTATATACTGTACTCGATACCATCTACTGTATGCTGCTCTGTACCATCACTCATTCATATATCCTTATGTACATGTTCCTTATCCCCTTACACTGTGTATAAGACAGTAGTTTTGGAATTGTTAGTTAGATTACTTGTTGGTTATCACTGCATTGTCGGAACTAGAAGCACAAGCATTTCGCTACACTCGCATTAACATCTGCTAACCATGTGTATGTGACAAATACAATTTGATTTGATTTGATTTGAATAAATGTAAAAACAATTAAATGGTGCCTTCGCTTAATATAAGTCATTTGAAAAGATTTATACTTTTCAATCATTCAAATGTATTTATAAAGCCATTCTTACATCAGCTGATGTCACAAAGTGCTGTACAGAAACCCAGGCTAAAACCCCAAACAGCAAGAAATGCAGGTATAGAGGCACGGTGGCTAGGAAAAACTGCCCCGAAAGGCCAGAACCTAGAAAGAAACCTAGAGAGGAAGATGTCTATGAGTGGTGGCCAGTCCTCTTCTGGTTGTGCCGGGTGGAGATTATAACAGAACATGGCCAAGATGTTCAAATGTTCATAGATGACCAACAGGAGATTATAACAGAACATGGCCAAGATGTTCAAATGTTCTTAAATGACCAGCATGATCATATAATAATAATCACAGTGGTTGTAGAGGGTGCAACAGGTCAGCACCTCAGGAGTAAATGTCAGTTGGCTTTTCATAGCCGATCATTCAGAGTATCTCTACCGCTCTTGCTGTCTCTAGAGAGTACTTTTGATACTTAAGTATATTTATAACTAAATACATTTAGACTCGTGCTGTATCTACAGAGTACTTAAGTATTTTTAGAACCAAATACTTTTAGACTTTTACTCAAGTAGTATTTTACTCAGTAACTTTCCCCCTTTACTTGAGTAACGTTCTATTAAGGCATCTATATTTTTACTCAAATATGACAATAGGGTATATTTTCCCACCACAGCTTCTGAGTATAATGCATACCATGGTGTTGAGTTGCTCCACTGTTTTCAAGGGCTCTATTGCTTCAATCCGCTGTCAGAACATTGTGTACACTGCCTGCATTTGTGACCTTATACCTTATTCAACTTTTCTTTTCTTTTTTTTTTACTTCAACCACATTTTTTGATGCTGAGTCAAACTATTCTGGAACCACCCTCATACTGACATTCAGTGGGAATCAACCACTCTGTTATGAAAGGTATTACAATATACATTATGAAATGTCTGACAGGTGTGTCATCGAGGTGACTCTGAGTGACACTTGGGCTGTCACACCACACAATAGTTTGTTCTAGTCTCTTCGCTCTACTGAACAATAGGAATTGTATTTACTTTCCTATCCTGTGTTTGTTTCCTATTAGTTTATTCAGTTTGCTCAGCATCCTCAGAGAAACAGGCTTCCCTCTTCGGGACACGCCGAAACTCATGCATCACCTGCTAAATGCTGTGACGACTATGAATGAAGTTAGCTTTTTGTATTGTTTTAAAGATTAGAAGATTGTGATTTTAACCTGTGACTTGCCCCAGCATACAGAGAAAATGTTCAGTTCTAAAACACATAGCACTTTATGACATGAGACAAAATGAATTGCAACAGAGGTCTGTTTGGGAGACGTGAGTTCTGGGTCTTAAAATCCACTTTCCTCACAGCCTAAGAGTTTTTAAATTGTTTTTATTTCACCTTTATCTAACCAGATAGGCCAGTTGAGAACAAGTTCTCATTTACAACAAATCCTCCTTCCTCACAGCCTAAGAGTTTTTAAATTGTTTTTATTTCACCTTTATCTAATCAGATAGGCCAGTTGAGAACAAGTTCTCATTTACAACAAATCCTCCTTCCTCACAGCCCTAAGAGTTTCATTTACAACAAATTTTTTAAATGGTTTTTATTTCACCTTTATCTAACCAGATAGGCCAGTTGAGAACAAGTTCTCATTTACAACAAATTCCTTCCTCACAGCCTAAGAGTTTTTAAATTGTTTTTATTTCACCTTTATCTAACCAGATAGGCCAGTTGAGAACAAGTTCTCATTTACAACAAATCCTCCTTCCTCACAGCCTAAGAGTTTTTAAATTGTTTTTATTTCACCTTTATCTAACCAGATAGGCCAGTTGAGAACAAGTTCTCATTTACAACAAATCCTCCTTCCTCACAGCCTAAGAGTTTTTAAATTGTTTTTATTTCACCTTTATCTAACCAGATAGGCCAGTTGAGAACAAGTTCTCATTTACAACAAATCCTTAAGAGTTTTTAAATTGTTTTTATTTCACCTTTATCTAACCAGATAGGCCAGTTGAGAACAAGTTCTCATTTACAACAAATCCACTTTCCTCACAGCCTAAGAGTTTTTAAATTGTTTTTATTTCACCTTTATCTAACCAGATAGGCCAGTTGAGAACAAGTTCTCATTTACAACAAATCCTCCTTCCTCACAGCCTAAGAGTTTAGCTTTATTCACCTGCGCCTTATTCCCTTTATATCTCATACACATACAGTATTTCAATCAATCAGTTATATGGCTAGACTTAATTAAGTCAATTCACTTTTTTTTGCATGCCTGTATACAGTATATTGTTTTTATCATATCTTTAAATAAAGCATCTGCACCTCAATTAAAAGGGTGGTCTGATTCGGTCAGGAAAAAGACCTTGAGACTACATGCTCCTTATTGTTCATAACACATTGGAATTGATATAATATATAATAATAATATAATAATTGATCCTACTATGCTAAACATTTTGCATATTTACAATGCTACAAACTGAACATACAGTTTTTATGTTTAGGGTTGTGATTGGTTAATGTTCAGCCCTGGTTTGTTTTAGGTTTAGGGTTGTGATTGGTTAATGTTCAGCCTCTGTGTGTTTTAGGTTTAGGGCTGTGATTGGTTAATGTTCAGCCCTGGTTTGTTTTAGGTTTAGAGTTGTGATTGGTTAATGTTCAGCCCCTGTGTGTTTTAGGTTTAGGGTTGTGATTGGTTAATGTTCAGCCCTGGTTTGTTTTAGGTTTAGGGTTGTGATTGGTTAATGTTCAGCCCTGGTTTGTTTTAGGTTTAGGGTTGTGATTGGTTAATGTTCAGCCCCTGTGTGTTTTAGGTTTAGGGTTGTGATTGGTTAATGTTCAGCCCTGGTTTGTTTTAGGTTTAAGGCTGTGATTGGTTAATGTTCAGCCCCTGTGTGTTTTAGGTTTAAGGCTGTGATTGGTTAATGTTCAGCCCCTGTGTGTTTTAGGTTTAAGGCTGTGATTGGTTAATGTTCAGCCCCTGTGTTTGAGGTTTAAGGCTGTGATTGGTTAATGTTCAGCCCCATGGTTTCCATGTGTTTGATGCTGTTCCATTTGCTCCGTTCCAGCCACTATGATGAGCCCTCCTCCCTCAGCAGCCTCCACTGCTTGACATAATAGAATCTCATGTAGACAGATGTAGACTCCTCTAAAGCTGCAACAGGGAGGTTGCATTTCGCTCGTAAAATTATGTTGCCTCGACACTTTCTCTATTATTAGTTCTAGTTTAAAGTTGTAAATTGGTTGCCTGGTGGTTCAATCTGTTTGTCCTGTACAACAGATTGGCCTCAATCTCACACTCCTCTCTTCATTTATTTGGATAGTGAAGATAAAACATTTCATTTGGCTCTATACTACAGCATTTTTTATTTCAGATCAAATGTTTCATATCAGGCAACAGTACAGAATGTCACCTTTTATTTGAGGGTATTTTCATACATATTTGTTTTACAGTTTAGAAATGAAAGCATTTTATGTATCCAGGCACCCCATTTGAAGGTGTAATAAGTATTTTGACAAATTGTCCCATATTCCATGCAATGACTACATGAAGCTGTAGTAGTGGTTTCTTTGCAGCAATTCGACCATGAAGGCCTGATTTAACGCAGTCTCCTCTGACAAGTTGATGTTGAAATGTGTCCATATTAAGGCAAGAACAGCTCAAATAAGCAAAGAGAAACAACCGTCCATTATTACTTTAAGACATGAAGGTTTAGTCAAATACAGTAAATTTCAAGAACTTTGAACGTTTCTTCAAATGCAATCGCACAAACCATAAAGCGCAATGATGAAACTGGCTCTTCTGAGGACCGCCACAGGAAAGAAAGACCCAGAGTTACCCCTGCTGCAGAGGATACATTCATTAGTTACCATACTCAGGAAATTGCAGTCCAAATAAAAGTAATAATAAAAGTAACAGACACATCTCAACATCAACTGTTCAGAGGAGACTGCGTGAATCAGGCCTTCATGGTCAAATTGCTGCACAGAAACCACTACTAAAGGACACCAATAATAATAAGAGACTTGATTAGGCCAAGAAACACGAACAATGGACATGAGACTGGTGAAAATCTGTCCTTTGTTCTGGAGTCCAAATTGGAGATTTTTGGTTCCAACCGCTGTGTCTTTGTGAAACGCAGAGTAGGTGAACGGATGTTTGGACAAACCCTTGAATGAGTAGGTGAACGGATGTTTGGACAAACCCTTGAATGAGTAGGTGAACGGATGTTTGGACAAACCCTTGAATGAGTAGGTGAACGGATGTTTGGACAAACCCTTGAATGAGTAGATGAACGGATGTTTGGACAAACCCTTGAATGAGTAGGTGAACGGATGTTTGGACAAACCCTTGAATGAGTAGGTGAACGGATGTTTGGACAAACCCTTGAATGAGTAGATGAACGGATGTTTGGACAAACCCTTGAATGAGTAGGTGAACGGATGTTTGGACAAACCCTTGAATGAGTAGGTGAACGGATGTTTGGACAAACCCTTGAATGAGTAGGTGAACGGATGTTTGGACAAACCCTTGAATGAGTAGGTGAACGGATGTTTGGACAAACCCTTGAATGAGTAGATGAACGGATGTTTGGACAAACCCTTGAATGAGTAGGTGAACGGATGTTTGGACAAACCCTTGAATGAGTAGATGAATGGATGTTTGGACAAACCCTTGAATGAGTAGGTGAACGGATGTTTGGACAAACCCTTGAATGAGTAGGTGAACGGATGTTTGGACAAACCCTTGAATGAGTAGATGAACGGATGTTTGGACAAACCCTTGAATGAGTAGGTGAACGGATGTTTGGACAAACCCTTGAATGAGTAGATGAATGGATGTTTGGACAAACCCTTGAATGAGTAGGTGAACGGATGTTTGGACAAACCCTTGAATGAGTAGGTGAACGGATGTTTGGACAAACCCTTGAATGAGTAGGTGAACGGATGTTTGGACAAACCCTTGAATGAGTAGATGAACGGATGTTTGGACAAACCCTTGAATGAGTAGGTGAACGGATGTTTGGACAAACCCTTGAATGAGTAGGTGAACGGATGTTTGGACAAACCCTTGAATGAGTAGGTGAACGGATGTTTGGACAAACCCTTGAATGAGTAGGTGAACGGATGTTTGGACAAACCCTTGAATGAGTAGATGAACGGATGTTTGGACAAACCCTTGAATGAGTAGGTGAACGGATGTTTGGACAAACCCTTGAATGAGTAGGTGAACGGATGTTTGGACAAACCCTTGAATGAGTAGATGAACGGATGTTTGGACAAACCCTTGAATGAGTAGGTGAACGGATGTTTGGACAAACCCTTGAATGAGTAGGTGAACGGATGTTTGGACAAACCCTTGAATGAGTAGGTGAACGGATGTTTGGACAAACCCTTGAATGAGTAGATGAACGGATGTTTGGACAAACCCTTGAATGAGTAGGTGAACGGATGTTTGGACAAACCCTTGAATGAGTAGGTGAACGGATGTTTGGACAAACCCTTGAATGAGTAGGTGAACGGATGTTTGGACAAACCCTTGAATGAGTAGGTGAACGGATGTTTGGACAAACCCTTGAATGAGTAGGTGAACGGATGTTTGGACAACCCCTTGAATGAGTAGGTGAACGGATGTTTGGACAACCCCTTGAATGAGTAGGTGAACGGATGTTTGGACAAACCCTTGAATGAGTAGGTGAACGGATGTTTGGACAAACCCTTGACTGAGTAGATGAATGGATGTTTGGACAAACCCTTGAATGATTTGGACAACCCCTTGAATGAACGGATGTTTGGACAAACCCTTGAATGAGTAGATGAATGGATGTTTGGACAAACCCTTGACTGAGTAGGAGTGTCCAAACCTTTGACTGGTACTCT
The DNA here is from genome assembly GCF_021184085.1 of Oncorhynchus gorbuscha. NCBI lineage: Eukaryota > Metazoa > Chordata > Actinopteri > Salmoniformes > Salmonidae > Oncorhynchus > Oncorhynchus gorbuscha. The sequence goes on from NC_060189.1 coordinate 6,427,011, forward strand.
AGGTTTTTTTCCACCATGAAAACATTTTGCACACCGCTTGAATATTTCACATCATACCTGTTAAACCTCATTTGTGATGCTGACACTCCCAAGATGCTTATCCATCATTGTTTGCCACACCCAAAATATACATGATTTCCCCTCATACTGACACTGTCACTTCTCTTTGACAACGCAGTGGGAATAGACAGGTAGGCATATCTCAATATACAATGACAACTAATAATAATATATTATTATTATATTTAAGTAACTACAATATTTGTAATTTAAAATGTTTTTGTTGTATTTTACTGACGTTTAAGACTTCATAGGCTTTAACATGAGATGACATGGGAATGTGTGTGCTTTTCTGTGATTTTTAGTGGTCTCCCAAAAGATTTGTTTTAGAATTTCGCAAGAATCTGATCTATTTAAAATGCCATTCTTAGTATGTTTCTCATTTCAGGAAAGGCAAGGTTCTATTACTGCACAATGTTGGGAATCCTGACTTAAAATACACTTATTTATTTGGACAGTGAAGCCAAAACTTTTCATTTGGCAATATATTGCAGCATTATGAATTTCCGATCAAATGTTTCATTTAAAAAGAGATGTTGTATTGTCATATACACCAGATAGGTGCAGTGAAATGTGTTGTTTTCCAGTGCCCCTGGAGAAAACGAGGGTAAAACACCTCGCTCTAGGGTACATACACCAGATAGGTGCAGTGAAATGTGTTGTTTTCCAGTGCCCCTGGAGAAAACGAGGGTAAAACACCTCGCTTTAGGGTACATCAACAGATTTTTCCCCATGACGGCTCGGATATTTAAACCCGCAACCTTTCAGTTACTGACCCAACTCTCTAACCACTAGAATACCTGCTGCCTGTATGAGGTACGAGGTGACAGAACAGGATGTCACCTTTTATTTTCATAACGTTTAGAAATTAACATACTTTATGTATTAGGCATTTGAAGGTGTCATACGTATTTGGACAAATTAACTTATATTGTATTAAAAACCCATAAAAGTCTAAGGCTTTCAGAATTGGAATCGTTTTAAGATGGTTGTATCATGTATACTATATTTATACTATATTTGATTGTTAAACAGTGAATTTGGTCTTGCTGCTTGTAGCCCGTACAAAAGCATTGAATATTATACAGTATTCGTACAAATTCAAAGGCAAAGCAGATTGTAAATAAAAAATCAATAAAAAGGAAGTTTGTTCTGAAGTATCTGTCCTATATCTGAGAGATAAAAGAAAGGTCAGGAAATATATATATATATTTATATTTACCATATTTAACCAATGTTTTTGGCATGAAACTACTTCCATATATACTTCCATATATACTTCCATATATACTACTTATATTCATGTTTTTAACTGGTACCAGGTTACGTTCAGACAAGAACTGTGAGGCTTGTGGGCGTCTTAGAACAAAACAACTGACGTGAGAGTCTCACCTTTCGATGGTGGGGTCAAATTAGTGAGCTGGTCGGATGCTACAGACAGAAGTTGGCAGATAAGAGGTACCGACTTCAAGCAAGTCCTGTGACTCTTGTGGGGGTCGAGGGGAGAAAATCGGAGAACATAAACATCATAACAAGTTGTTTTAATTAAATCACACCATTTATAATTAGATCTTTCAAAATATATTGTTTTTGTATGTGTTTCATGTTTTGAACAGATATTTTGATCAATTTCATCCACAGCAACTTGTTATGAATATCAAAGTGTTTTGTTTCTGTGGTGCTCTGAGGCTAAAAGATTGGTGATTGAGCTAAACCTTAAATATGGGGTCTCCCTATCTATATATTTTCAGGGTACATACATCTACCTGTGTAAAATTAGGTGTTTTTATCATAAAGTTGACTATTGACTCCAGATTTTTAGTTTAGCCACGCGCCACTAGTATACAAAAGATAGACTCTTTTTTATTCCTACATATCATTGGGAATTGGGAAAGGATAGCTAGTCAGTTGTACACCTGAATGCATTCAATTGAAATGTGTCTTCCACATTTAACCCAACCCCTCTGAATCAGAGAGGTGCAGGAGGCTGCCATAATGGACATTCACGGCACCTGGGGAACAGTGGGTTAACTACCTTGCACAGGGACAGAATGACAGATTTTTACATTGCCAGTAACTAGTTGCTTGACAAAATCCTAAAATTTCAGAAGGATCAGATAAAGAGCTTTGAAATGATTAAATGTTTTACCCCCTTGGGGTCATAATGTACCCCCCTTGGGGTCATAATGTACCCCCCCCCTTGGGGTCATAATGTACCCCCGTTGCTGCCGTTAGGTTTAATACACTATAAGTGTATTTGTCCAAATACTTGACACCTTCAAATGGGGGGACAAGATGCATAAAGTGCTTTAATTTCTAAACGGCTAAACAGATATGTATGATAATACCCTCAAATAACAGGTCACATTCTGTACTGTCGCCTCATACAAAACATTTGGTCTCTAATCTAAAATGCTGGAGTATAGAGACAAATTAAACGGTTTATCTTGACTGTCCAAATAAATATGGAATGTGTGTTTGAACTGGAATTCATCTTCAAATATTTCACTTTATTTTCATTTGACATCAAAACATAATTTCTTGCGAAGGTCTGTGAATATAACCACAATCTTTATGGGTGTGTATCTCAAGTCAGTATTTGGATACATACCATTTGGTTTCTTACCTAATTAACAGATTATGCATATCTACAATATATGATTAATTTCATTAATAGAATTTCAGTTATCTTCCTTTAATTATATGCCCAAATATTTAATCATTTTTGATCATTTCCAAATGGATTTGCCAACCAACAGTGTTTGCCGGTGCCTCTTTACCTTCTTATGAGGATGTTCTGCATTATATGTAATATTGAATATATATATTATATGTATATTATATGTAATGTGCTTTTCAACACCAAAGGTTTCCATTTATGGGAAGGTGAGCCATACCCAATCTGATGATGGGATGCCTCACTACTTCAATATGGGCCCTACTACTCTCAGCTATCGGATTTGGTAAGTTAATTTGACAGACAAAGAAATCCCAACCTTGGCCCTCCTGTGTATACAGTATATAAGTGCAGTGTTAGGAATATTATGAATAAATGAATAAACAATATCCTCATTTTAAATTGAACTGTTACTAAGTAAACTTATACTCTGTTTTATTATATTTGATTAACAATATGAGTTCATAAGTGAGGGATTGTGGAGCCTGAAACAGGGTGTAATTACATTTAAATAAATACAATTCCAGCCAAGTTGGAGGAGATTAGGAGTGAGGGTTTTTAAGTAAGCAGAAAAGGTCTTTAAACTATGGTTGAACCGACAAAACTTAGCTCTGTGGTGTTTTAGATAAGGCAGTGAGTGCATTCCTAGGTTTTCCATTAATTAGAACTGTCAGCTAAGTGGTGATCGATAATGGTGAGGGGTCAAAAGTTAATTTAGTTGTGTTGTGTGTCCTGTGTATGTGCTGGGGGGGTCAGAATGAACTCAGTTGTGTTGTGTGTCCTGTGTATGTGCTAGTGGGTCAGAATGAACTCAGTTGTGTTGTGTGTCCTGTGTATGTGCTAGTGGGTCAGAATGAACTCAGTTGTGTTGTGTGTCCTGTGTAGTGCTAAATGAACTCAGTTGTGTTGTGTGTCCTGTGTATGTGCTAGTGGGTCAGAATGAACTCAGTTGTGTTGTGTGTCCTGTGTATGTGCTAGTGGGTCAGAATGAACTCAGTTGTGTTGTGTGTCCTGTGTATGTGCTAGTGGGTCAGAATGAACTCAGTTGTGTTGTGTGTCCTGTGTATGTGCTAGTGGGTCAGAATGAACTCAGTTGTGTTGTGTGTCCTGTGTATGTGCTAGTGGGTCAGAATGAACTCAGTTGTGTTGTGTGTCCTGTGTATGTGCTAGTGGGTCAGAATGAACTCAGTTGTGTTGTGTGTCCTGTGTATGTGCTAGTGGGTCAGAATGAACTCAGTTGTGTTGTGTGTCCTGTGTATGTGCTAGTGGGTCAGAATGAACTCAGTTGTGTTGTGTGTCCTGTGTATGTGCTAGTGGGTCAGAATGAACTCAGTTGTGTTGTGTGTCCTGTGTATGTGCTAGTGGGTCAGAATGAACTCAGTTGTGTTGTGTGTCCTGTGTATGTGCTAGTGGGTCAGAATGAACTCAGTTGTGTTGTGTGTCCTGTGTATGTGCTAGTGGGTCAGAATGAACTTTGAATGAACTTTTAAAGTTCTTTTGTCTCGGTCGAGAGGAGGAGATTCATTCCAGAAGCAATGAAATGACGTCATGTTATTGTATATAGGCTGTTGCTCGTGGTAACATGGCAGCGCGCTCCGAGAATAAATACTTTTATCTATTATTGATAAGACTGGTCTCCGTCTATTTTATGCAAAGAAGAATCTTACAAATTCTCATAAAATAGATTAAGGGAATTCAATTAATGAAAACATATTGGAATAATTAAAATACAGTAACAGCAGTCCTCAGGTTATTTTAATATGCTAAATAATAAATGAAACACCAGTCTGTGTGTTCAGTACCTGGTAAGTTTTAATTTAAACCATCCATAGTTAAACCCAACAAGTTGTTTGATATTTAATAACCCAGAAATCAATTGACACCTCAGTTTATTACATCTAACAAATGCTGATAATAGATTAAATAAGAAACCCAAGATATAACTTTTATAGATTCTTGGTTCTGTCAATAAAGATATTAAACTGATAATTCAACGTTGAATGTTTCTTTCCTTCTTATCTATTTCAGGCTGCATAGCTACACTGATCTCTGCAGAGGTAGGTTGTCTCCCAATGCCAGATCATTTCGCTCTTATACTGGTAGTTTAACATAGTGTCAAGAAATCGCTCTATTTTCAGTGTATTGACATGCGATGTTGTAGTCTGTATTAAGGAATAAGGTATCATTATTATAAAAAGATCATTTGTCTTAATTATTGCTTGTACTATTTATATCCCAACAATATTATGGGCTATATGGTTGTGTTTTTCAGAGTAATGTAACACAAATGAACGGTAGGTCATTTATTAAATATAATTTCAACAAAAATCTGTATTAAGTAGCTACTACGATGTGAATAAACTGATATTTTGTAATTAGATAACAACCAATAAACTGGTTAAAAGCTACAATTGAATAACATTAAAATAGAGTCATTTAGCAGACACTCTTATCCAGAGTAACTTACAGGAGCAATTAGGGTTAGGTGCCTTGCTCAAGGGCACATACAGATTTTTCACCTAGTCGCTCAGAGATTCAAACCAGCAACCTTTTTGTTTACTTTCCCAATGCTCTTAAACCACTAGACTACCTTCCGCCCAACAACAAAGCATTCATTAATCCAAATGACAATGACTCATGACTCAGTGATATTCCACAACTACCATGTGTCATTGATTACTTATGTCACTTTTCCTCTGCTACTTGTCAAAATCTTAGAGCCACATCAGTGGAGCCCGGACAACAGGTTAGTGTTCACAAGCATGTAGCTACACTCGCATCTGCTAACCATCAAATTTGATTTGAGTTATTGAGCATTATTGGCGCTGTTTTTTGTTGTTGAGGTAAATTCCATGCCATAGTGGCTTTGACCTCTATATGGACAAAATTAAGCCTGTTATTTCAATTTTTTTTCTGGAACAGAATGACGAACAATGCCTCACAAGAGGCCTGCAATTCAACAACACTGAATCAAGCCATTTCCAGGGTAAGTCTGTCCGGGTAGAGATGAGGTAGACATTAACAAACAAATAATGAAGGATGAGTATTATTGGAATCTAGCTTTTACAGCATTGCTACAGTGTCAATTTGTTTTAATGACAGAAGCTTCATAAAACTTAGGCCTATGTAATAGGCTGTAATATCAGCACAAACAATCAGAACCGTTAAAACATCAGCAACATGGTCCTATTTGTTATTCGATAGTGCCCTCTGGTGGCAAACCAATTAATAGCACCTACACCTGTAATTTGTAAACATTCATGCACAAAAAAAATGGTTATCTGTTACATTTGTTCTCTGTACAAATGTATTAACGTATCTGTCTTCCTATTTAGATTTCTAAAGCTGTAGACACCCTGACTAACCAACTGTCCTGTGAAGGAGGGAACAACCAAAGCTTTCCTGAAGAGAAGTTCAGCGTGCTGCAACAAGACCTCAGACAGATGATGAAATTGGCCTTAAAAGTCTTCCTTCATTTGGTACTTAATCTTTTCATACTAAGACCTCACTCGCACATTTTACAAAACTAAGAATCATATTAGTATTAACTAAGAATCATATTAGTATTAACTAAGAATCATATTAGTATTAACTAAGAATCATATTAGTATTAACTAAGAATCATATTAGTATTAACTAAGAATCATATTAGTATTAACTAAGAATCATATTAGTATTAACTAAGATTCCCTATGGCATGGAGGCTATATGCTTGGTCTCCGACCACATGTCACTACAGAGGGTAGTGTGTACGGCCCAGTACATCACTGGGATTAAGTTTCCTGCCATCCAGGACCTATATGATAGGTGGTGTCAAAGGAAGGACTCAAAAAATAGTCAAAGACTCCAGCCACCCTAGTCGTAGACTGTTCTCTCTGCTACTGCACAGCAAGAGCTACCGGAGCTCCAAGTCTAGGACCAAAAGGCTCCTTAACTGCTTGTACCCTCAAGCCATAAGACTCCTGAACAGCTAATCAAATGGCTACCCAGACTATTTGCGTTGTCCCGCTCCCCCCACCCCTCTTTTACACTGCTGCTTCTCTCTGTTTATTATCTAGGCATAGTAACTTTAACTCTACATGTACATATTACCTCAATTACCTCGACAAACCAGTACCCCCTGTATATAGCCTCCACATTGACTCTGTACCAGTACCCCCTGTATATAGCCTCCACATTGACTCTGACCAGTACCCCCTGTATATAGCCTCCACATTGACTCTGACCAGTACCCCCTGTATATAGCCTCCACATTGACTCTGTACCAGAACCCCCTGTATATAGCCTCCACATTGACTCTATACCAGAACCCCCTGTATATAGCCTCCACATTGACTCTATACCAGAACCCCCTGTATATAGCCTCCACATTGACTCTATACCAGAACCCCCCCTGTATATAGCCTCCACATTGACTCTGTATATAGCCTCCACATTGACTCTATACCAGAACCCCCTGTATATAGCCTCCACATTGACTCTGTACCAGTACCCCCTGTATATAGCCTCCACATTGACTCTATACCAGAACCCCTGTATATAGTCTCCACATTGACTCTATACCAGTACCCCCTGTATATAGCCTCCACATTGACTCTATACCAGAACCCCCTGTATATAGCCTCCACATTGACTCTGTACCAGTACCCCCTGTATATAGCCTCCACATTGACTCTATACCAGTACCCCCTGTATCTAGCCTCCACATTGACTCTATACCAGTACCCCCTGTATATAGACTCTCCACATTGACTCTCTATACCAGTACCCCCTGTATATAGCCTCCACATTGACTCTGTACCAGTACCCCCTGTATATAGCCTCCACATTGACTCTGTACCCCTGGTACCCCTGTATATAGCCTCAACATTGACTCTATACCCCCTGTATATAGTACCCCCTGTATATAGCCTCCACATTGACTCTATACCAGTACCCCCTGTATATAGCCTCTCCACATTGACTCTATACCAGTACCCCCTGTATATAGCCTCCACATTGACTCAATACCAGTACCCCCTGTATATAGCCTCCACATTGACTCTATACCAGTACCCCCTGTATATAGCCTCCACATTGACTCTATACCAGTACCCCTGTATCTAGCCTCCACATTGACTCTATACCAGTACCCCCTGTATATAGTCTCCACATTGACTCTATACCAGTACCCCTGTATATAGCCTCCACATTGACTCTGTACCAGTACCCCCTGTATATAGCCTCCACATTGACTCTGTACCAGTACCCCCTGTATATAGCCTCCACATTGACTCTGTACCAGTACCCCTGTATATAGCCTCCACATTGACTCTGTACCAGTACCCCTGTATATAGCCTCCACATTGACTCTGTACCAGTACCCCCTGTATATAGCCTCCACATTGACTCTATACCAGTACCCCCTGTATATAGCCTCCACATTGACTCTATACCAGTACCCCTGTATCTAGCCTCCA